>NW_011494504.1:97252-124535 GCF_000754665.1 Bison bison bison
GTCCGTGCGTGCGCGCTCAGTCCCTAAATCGTGTCTGACTCTTCACAACCCCAAGGACTGAACCCCATCAGGCTCCTATGTTCATGGGATTCTCCAGGCAGGAATACTGAAGTAGGTTGCCAATTCCTTCTCTAGGGGATCTTCCCAACCCAGGGATCAAACCCATGTCTTCTGCAGCAGCAGGAAGATTCTTTACCAAGGAGCCACCTGGGAAGCCCTCTCTTCAGTCCAGGAAATCCATATAAGAGACTGACAGTTGAGGGTGACTGTTCACAGCACTCCTAGCATCTAGGGAAATAAATCCACCATTACTAAAGTATGGGCATCTAGGCAGTGCATCACAGTGTCTACCATACTCACAGAACTGTGAAATATATAAATATGGCAGGAGAAATAGAGTTTTGAGCTAAACAGACCGAGATTCTAATCTTATCCCCATCATTAATTAACTGTGGTCACAGGCAAGTTACTCAAATTCTCTCAATTTCTTATAAAAATATTTTGAAAATTCAATGATACATATAATGAAAACACTTAATGCTGGATCCACAGTAGTTGCCTGACACGTGTTAATTCTCCTTCTATGCTGTAAGTTTTTTTTAACTATGCTCTTTCTCTTCCAGGTATTAAGACTTCTTTCAAAATGACATATATTCACTCAGTCAATAAAGAGGTACTGATAACTTGCCTTTAGCCAGAGCTATTGTAGGCACTACAAAGACCACTATGAGCAACTCAGAGAAGGTACCTCCCCTTGAACATCTTAAATTACAATGAGGGAAGACAAATAATACATAAGTGAACAAATAAATAAAAAGATAACTTCTGATAGTGAATGCTATGATGGAGATAAACAATGACATTAAAGAGAATGATTGGTAGAGGAGAGCTATCATCTGTTGAGGTGACACTGAGCTAAAATCTGAACTGGAGTGAGTGGGTATTTCTGACATAGAGGATACAGTAGAAAAGTTCTGAGGCAAGATAATACTTTTCTGGAATGTTCAGACCATGTGTGTGGATTACAGTTCATGAGGTAACGTCAGAGAGGGAGTCTCTTGGTAACTTGTAGACCATGGTAAGGCATCGCTCCTATATTACTGTTGTGAGTATGAAAATAGATTAAAATGTATAGAGCATTTAGTACAGTGCCCAGTACATGGTAAGAACTTGATAAGTCAGCAGTTATTATTATTACTATCTTCCTCCTCATCATCATCAAAAAGTTCAGTTTCAACTAAACCTTTTACAACAGACCCCTCCTTTGTCCATATTTTCATGTGCTAAATAAGGAAAGTTTGGCATAGGATGAGAGAGAGAAACAGAAATAGCTGTTGTGCACATTATTTGCCAATTTTTTAAAAAGGAGTCATATTTTTTAATCCAAACAGATCATATCAAATTTCTGTCTGAATGCCCCATTTCTTGTGTGTATTTAATGCATATTGATTGCATGATAAATGAGTCAATAAATGCTCATTTGCTAAATAAATGCTGTCTGAAAGAATGAATGTGAGGGGTTAGAGAAAGTGAATAAACAAAGTGATCAGTAAGATCACATTTATTTTTAAGATTTCTGGGAGATTTCATAACTCTGAAATGTTATGTACCCAAGATAGTTAAAAATATTTCCTATAAAAAGCAGGGGAAAGCTAAGCAAGAACTATAAAGAAGAAATTTCTACAGGTTTTGGAAAAGATGTGTCTGGAGAAGGAAATGGCAACCCACTCCAGTATTCTTGCCTGGAGAATCCCAGGGACAGGGGAGCCTGGTGGGCTGCCGTCTATGGGGTCACACAGAGTTGGACACAACTGAAGCGACTTAGCAGCAGCAGCAGCAGCAGCACTGGAAGCAACTCAAGTTATCAGGAGATGTGATTTACAATATGCAGATCAGTAAAAAACTGATAAGAAGCAATTAATGAAAGCCACCAAAATTAATTGATCATTTCTGCATTCTGTATTCAATTACTATATAGGCATTATACTTTTAATCTTTATAATATTTTTAATTATCTTCATCTTATAGATAAGAAAATAAGCCTTATAGAGGCTTATCCAAGAATGCACAATATAATGACCAGCATTGTGTCTGACTCAAACCTATTATTTTCCCAGAATGTAGAGAATGAGGAATCTGAACCACTGCCTTAGTCTTCAAGGAATCAGCATATCAGCATGATGAACAAACAGTTAAACACATTGTCTTCAGTTCACTATTCACGGTTTATGACATATTTACCCTTGAGTGAGATTATTATTATATATGATTTCAGAGATGTAAGACAGAGACAGAAAAGTTATTTCCCCAGAGTAAAATTAAAACGAAAATCAGAATGCAGCATTAATTGCATTGTAACCTCTGCCACCAGCATCCCACCTCCCCACCCATCATGCACACACACATACACTAACAGGCATTTTTCAAGAAAAATAAGACATGCACATTAACCAAATTATAGACAGAACATTAAATATTTTTTAAATCCCAAGCTTTTTCAAATCACATCTAATTTGCCACCTATTGCCTGCGACTCTCTGATGGAAGAGGAGAAACTGAGCATGCATACTAATTCTTTCAGACCACAAGGACCTCTATGTAGAGGAAATTTCATATTACAAAGCATTTGGTTATCTAAAACATTTCACTTACATGGTAACTAGCCTTACTGTGGTGCGCATTTTTAAATGTAATAGAAATACCAAATCAATATATTGTATAAAAGGAACCAACAGTGTTGTGGATCAATTATATTTCAAAAACAAACTCTGAAAGAAAGAACAGATTTGTGGTTACCAGAGTCAAGTTATGAGAGGTGGGAGGGAGAAAGATAGTCAAAAGGTTCAGACTAAAAAGCAAAAGAGACACAGATGTATAGAACAGTCTTATGGACTCTGTGGGAGAGGGCGAGGGTGGGATGATTTGGGAGAATGGCATTGAAACATATATAATATCATAGGTAAAACAAATCACCAGTCCAGGTTCAATGCATGATACAGAATGCTTAGGGCTGGTGCACTGGGATGACTCAGAGGGATGGTATGAGGAGGGAGGTGGGAGGGGGGTTCAGGATGGGGAACCATGTACACCTGTGGCAGATTCATGTTGATATCTGGCAAAACCAATACAATATTGTAAAGTAATTAGCCTCCAATTAAAATAAATAAATTTATATTAAAAAAATAAAGCAAGTACTAGGGATGTACAACAGGTTAAATATAATTAGCACTGCTGTATTTTACATATGAGTTGTTAAGAGAGTAAATCCTTAGTTTCCAAGTATTAGTTTTAACTTTCAAAACATACTAAGTCACTTTGCTGATTGAAGAAACTAACACATTGTAAATCAAATATAATTGAACAGTATGAAAGGCAAAAAATAATAATAATAATGAGAATTGTAACCAGGAAGCTAGAACTGAGTTTCTCAAAGACCAACTAGTTAGCAGTCATCAGGCTTGTAGACGGAGACCTGGGGGACCAAGCAGTTATTCTAAGAGAATGAATAGTCAAAGAACAGGACCTAGATTTATATTAAACAAGCTTAATGTCAGGTATCTGTCTGATACTAGAAGGCTAGAAATGCTTTTGAGTATTATGGTCTGCCCCATTTGATATTCACTCCCATTATTTCCAAGATATAACCTTCCTCTACCAGTTGCTCCGGAGAAGGCAATAGCATACCACTCCAGTACTCCTGCCTGGAGAATCCCATGGACAGAAGAGCCTGGTAGGCTGCAGTCCATGGGGTCGTAAAGAGTCAGACACAACTGAGTGACTTCACTTTCACTTTTCAGTTTCATGCATTGGAGAAGGAAATGGCAACCCACTCCAGTGTTCTCGCCTGGAGAATCCCAGGGATGGGGGAGCCTGGTGGGCTGCCGTCTATGGGGTTGCACAGAGTCGGCCATGACTGAAGCTACTTAGCAGCAGCAGCAGCAGCTACCAATTGCTCCTTAGTACTTCAAACTGACTTATACAATTTTAATATACAATAAATACTTTCAGCTTTTTATACTTCTCCAAGTCATACTCATCCTCTCAGTTTAGGCCACAGATTCATCATCTCCAACCTCACCTGTGCCCTCAAAAAATACCCAACAATATGTTCCAAGTCATACTAATCCTCTCACTTTAGACTACAAATTCACTATTGTCACCTGTAGCTGGGTCTTCAAAAAATACCCAACAATACATTAACCTGTTCTTGGTCAGTTTTCTGCCTCATTCTTTAAATCAATAATTTCTAACTTACCATTTTTCCCAAGGACTCTAACACTCTAGTACCATTATTACATCTATAGTGGTATCTATGAGATAGATATGTGGATGTGCTGGTTTGTAGAGATTTTTAATACAATGTTTGATAACACAAGATTTCTTATTATACTGAAATAATAATGAATAGAAAAGCACGATAGAGATACTGTCTCTGTATTGTATAAGAACACTTATCAGTGGCAACATAATATGCTCTCCCAAATAGTCACTATGTCTATGGACATTTTCTGATAATCATACTAACCAAAGTTAAAGATAACTGGCAAAAAATCTAATGACTTCTGAAGCTCCAATAAAAATGCCCAATAAGTGATTTTTTTTAGTCTTAAAGCTTTCTAAAAACTGCTTTAATTATCTCTACTCTTATTTGTATCTGAAAAATCTACCAACATGGCGGTTAATCAACTAAAATATGACACCACAAAATCACTGTAGCCTACAGAGCATTGGTAGATATACTACATACTACACAAGAATTTATGGAATTATTTATTCATCCTAATATTTATTTAGTGCCTTTGTAAACCAGACTTTCTGCTAGGCATGGGCATGCATAGATCTCTGTCTTAAGAAGGCAGAATTAACCAAAAACACCAGTCAACACAATAAGTCCTATTATACAAATTTGAGTAATAACTTAGTATTCTATAAGGAAGATATGCAGTGACAGAAAATAGGATAGATGTGTATGGGTATGTGTGGGCACAAAACTAATCAGAAAAACCATTCTGTCCCAATATTAAATTGAAGGGCCCATGCATGAAGAAGCATAGGTATAAAGCAGCAAAGAAAAGTACCTTATTAGAATATTTTCATTTTCTCCACTCGGCACAACAGACCCACACATCACAAATATAGTACAGCGAATAGTAAATGAGTCAAGTTGACTTCAAGGACTTGCAACTAAGATAACATCAGGAACTTCCACACAGACAGCCTCCTCCCATGATAGGTTGGTTCCAGATTTCTCTGCAAATGCACATTTCTTCAAATGTTGGATCATGATTTATTTAGAGAGTTCAACTAGACCCCTACCCACCTTAGCCACTGAATGAAAGAAAGATTAATTAGCTAAGGATATAAAGTTTAGTGACCATTATTCAGAAGTTTCTCTGGTGGCTCAGATGGTAAAGAATCTGCCAAAAGTGCAGAAGACCCAGGTTTGATCCCTTGGTCAGGAAGATACCCTGAAGAAGAGAATGGCAACCCCTCCAGTATTCTTGCCTGGAGAATCCCAGGGACAGAGAAGCCTGGTGGGCTACAGTCCATACAGTCCATGGGGTCACAAAGATTCAGACACAACTGAGCAACTAACACACATTATATCTGTCATATTTTGGTAGAGTTTTAGAGGTGGTTCTATAATCTGATATCTGAAGCTCCTACTGCTTCCTTTCTAGGCAAAATATATATATTTTTTTTTTTTTCATCTAGATGTTTCCTCTCTCTTCACCTTTAAAAAAACTTTCCATTGGCACATGAATTTGTGTGCCACATTACTTCAAAATGATCCAGTTGGCTCATTTGTGAAATGTTATGTTGATCTTGCTTTAAAAAACACAGATACTGATAATAATATCATATTGACAATCATGACAACCCTTCTCCTTTCTTCTCAATTAGCCCCAATGTTTTTGAATAGCTATTTCTTTATTTTTAATAAAGAGGCCACATGACATGTACACCAATGACATGTGACCTATTAAATATAAACTTTAGGGGAGAATCCTCAGGAAAAATGAGAAGAGTCTGTGAATAAAAGTACAAATGCTTAAACTTCAAATAGTTTCTAACACAGAGGCAAAAAAAAATTATTTTGAACAGGGAGGATACGGGAATAGGATGAGGTTGAAAGTCACCTTCTCTATTCTATCCCTATTAGGGCAACAATTGCCTGGGATACCATCATTCCAAAGGAGCAACTTCGAGGATTATTCTTTTCCAAATAAATGAATCTACATAACTCACTGAGCCTAGATCAATGACCCAGAAAGTGTGTAATTCATTAACCTTTAAGCATAATTTTCCTGGACCTAGCAATCACCTGGAGTTTGTTAAAAATACATAGTCCAGGCCTCTTCCTAGAGTTTTTAAACCAGAACCTCAGAACACAACCATCTGAAATCTATGGGACACAGCAAAAGAAATTCTTAGAGGTAAGTTCATAGCAGTACAAGCCTTCTTCAAAAAACAAGAAAAATCTCAAATAAGCAACCTAGTACACTAACTACAATAACTCAAAAAACAACAAACTAAACCTAAAGACATATTTTTTTGCTTTTTCATACTGTAAAAAAGATAAGACTTTAGGTTTAGTTTGTTATGGCAAACTAAACTAAACCATATGGCAGAAAGCAAAGAAGAACTAAAGAGCTCTTGATGAAAGTGAAAGAAGAGAGTGAAAAAGTTGGCTTAAAACTCAACATTTAAGAAACGAAGATCATGGCATCTGGACCCAACACTTCATGGCAGATAGGGAAACAATGCAAACAGTGAGAGTCCTTATTCTGGGTGACTCTGAAATCATTGCAGACGGTGACTGCAGCCATGAAATTCAAAGACGCTTGCTCCTTAGAAGAAAAGCTATAACCTACCTAGACAGCATATTTAAAAGCAGAGACATTACTTTACCAACAAAGGTTCATTTAGTCAAAGGTATGGTTTTTCCAGTAATCTTGTATGGATATGAGACTTGGACTATAAAGAAAGCTGAGCACTGAAGAATTGATGCTTTTGAACTGTGGTGTTGGAGAAGACTCTTGAGAGTCCCTTGGACTACAAGGAAATCAAATCAGTCCATTCTAAAGGAGATAAGTCCTAGGTGCTCATTGGAAGAACTGAAACTAAAGCTGAAACTCCAATACTTTGGTGATGAGAAGAACTGACTCACTGGGAAAGACCCTGACGCTGGGAAAGATTGAGGGCAGGAGGAGAAGGGGATGACAGAGGATGAGATGCTTGAATGGCATCACTGACTTAATGGACATGAGCTTGAGCAAGCTCCAGGAGTTGGAGTTGGACAGGGAAGCCTGGCATTCTGCAGTCCATGGGGTCTCAAAGAGTCGGACGTGACTTAGCAACTGAACTGAACTGAAACCTAAAATCAGAAGAAAGAAGGAAATAATCAAATAGACAATCTAACTTTATACCTAAAACAACTGGAAAAAGAAGAACAAAAAAACCCCAAAATTACTAGAAGGAAGGAAATCATAAAGATCCAAGCAGAAATAAATGAAAAAGAAATGAGAGAAATAATAGTACAGATTAATAAAACTAAAATCTTTGAGAAGATAAATAAAATTGACAAACCTTTAGCCAGACTCATTAAGAAAAAAAGAGAGAAGAATCAAATCAACAAAATTAGAAATGAAAAAAGAGACGTTACAACAGACAATGCAGAAATACAAAGGACTATAAGAGACTATTATGAATAACTCTATGGCAATAAAATGGATAACCTGGAACAAATGGACAGATTCTTAGAAAAGTTCAATCTTCCAAGACTGAACCAGGAAGAAATAGAAATTATTAACAACCCAATTTCAAGCACTGAAATTGAAGCTGTGATCAAAAATCTCCCAAAAAACAAAAGCCCAGGACCAGATGGCTTCATAGGAAAATTCTATCAAACATTTACAGAAGAGCTAATGCCTATTCTTCTAAAAATCTTTCCAAAAAATTGCAGAGGAAGGAACACTTCCAAACTCGTTCAATGAGGCCACCATCACTCTGATGCCAAAACCAGACAAAGACAACACGAAAAAAGAAAACTAGAGGCCAATATCACTGATAAACATAGATGCAAAAATCTTCAACAAAATTTTAGCAAAACGAATTCAGCAACACATCAAAAAGTTCATTCACCATGATTAAGTGGGTTTATTCTAGGAATGTAAGGATACTTCACTATATGCAAATCAATCAATGTGATACACCATACTAACAAATGAAAAGATAAAAACCATATGATAAAATCCATAGATGCACAAAAAGCCTTTGACAAAATTCAGCACCCATTTATGATTAAAACTCTTCAAAAAAATGGGCATAGAAGGAACTGACCTCGTTAACATAGTAAAGGCCATATATGATAAGCCCACAGCAAACATTATTCTCAATGGTGAAAAACTGAAAGCATCCCCCCTAAGATCAGGCACAAGGCAAGGATGTTCACTTTCACCACTGTTATTCAACATAGTTCTGGAAGTCCCAGCTACAGCAATCAGAGAAGAAAAAGAAATAAAAGGAATCCAGATTGGAAAAGAAGTAAAGCTCTCAGTGATTGCAGATGACATGATACTGTACATAGAAAACCATAAAGATAGGATCAGAAAATTACTAGAGCTAATCAGTGAATTTAGCAAAGTTTCAGGATACAAAAATCACTACACAGAAATCACTTGCATTTCTATACACTAACAATGAAAAATCAGAAAGAGAAATTACGGAATCAATCCCATTCACCATTGCAACAAAAAGAATTAAATATCTAGGAATAAACTTACCTAAGGAACCAAAAGAACTGTACACAGAAAAGTATGAGACACTAATGAAAGAAATCAAAGATGACATAAACAGATGGAGAGATATTCCATGTTACTGGATAGGAAGAATCAATATTGTGAAAACAACTATACTACCAAGTACAATCTACAGATTCAGTGCAATCCCTATCATATTACCAATGGCATTTTTCACAAAACTAAAACAAAAAAAAAAATTCACAATTCATATGGAAACACAAAAGACCCCAAATATCCAAAGCAGTCTTGAGAAAGAAGAATGGAGCTGCAGGAATCAAACTTCCTGACTCAAGATTATACTAAAAAGCTACAGTCATCAAGACAGTATGGACTGGCCCAGAAATAAACCCATGTACCTATGGGTACCTTATTTTTGACAAAGGAGGCAAAAATATACAATGGCAAAGACAGCCTCTTCAATAAATGGTGCTGGAAAGACTGGACAAATATAAGAATGAAATTAGAAGACTTGCTAACGCCATACACAAAGATAAATTCAAAATGGGTTAAACATCTAAATGTAAGATAAGAAACTATAAAACTCCTAGAGGAAAACATAAGCAGAACACTCGATGACATAAATCAAAGCCAGATCCTCTATGATCCATCTCCTAGAGTAATGGAAATAAAAACTAAAGTAAACAAGTGGGACCTGATTAAACTTAAAAGCTTTTGCACAGCAAAGGAAACTATAAGCAACCCTCAAATTGGAGAATATAATAGCAAATGAAACAACTGACAAAAGATTAATGTCCAATATATACAAGCAGCTCATACAACTCAACACCAGGAAAACAAAGAACCCAATCAAAAAGTGGGGAAAAGACCCAAACAGACATTTCTCCAAAGAAAACATACACATGGCTAACAAACACATGAAAAGATGCTCAACATCACTCATTATTAGAGAAATGCACTCAAAACTACATTGGGATATCACCTCATACAGTTCAGAATGACCATCATCAAAAGGTCTACAAACAACAAATGCTGGAGAGGGTGTGGAGAAAAGGGGACACTCTTGCACTGTTGGTGGGAATGTAAATTGACACAGCCACTATGAAAGATGGTATGGAGATCACTTAAAAAACTAGGAATAAAACCACCATATGACCCAGCAATACTATTCCTGGGCAAATACCCAAGGAAACCAAAATTTAAAAAGACACATGTATCCCACTGTTCATTGCAGCACTGTTTACAGTAGCTAGAACATGGAAGCAACCTAGATGTCCATCAAGAGATGAATGGATAAAGAAAGCTTGGTACATACACACAATGGAACATTACTCAGCCATAAAAGGAACACATTTGAGTCAGTTCTAATGAGATGGATGAACCTAGAACCTATTATACAAAGGGAAGTAAGTCAGAAAGAGAAAGATAAATATCATATTCTTATGCATATATAAGGAATCTAGAAAAATGCTACCGATGAATATTTTTGCAGGGCAGCAATGGAGAAACAGACATAGAGAACAGACTTATGGACATGGGAGAGAGGAGGAGAGGTTGAGATGTATGGAAAGAGTAACATGGAAGCTTACATTACCATATGTGAAATAGATGGCCAACAAGAATTTGCCATATGGCTCAGGAAACTCAAACAGGGGCTCTATATCAACCTAGAGGGGTGGGGTGGGGAGGGAGATGGGAGGGAAATTCAAAAGGGAGGGGATATATGTATACCTATGACCAATTCATATTGAGGTTTGACAGAAAACAACAAGATTCTGTAAAGCAATTATCCCTCAATGAAATAAAAAATTTAATTTTTAAAAACTGAATGAAAAAAATGGCCATTTTGGCGATCCTAAGCTTAAGATAAGAGCTATAGAATCATTTTTAAAATGTAATTTTCTTAAAATTAAATTTAAAAACTTGAAATTAAATTCTGTTCTATCACCATCTTAAACAAAACAAAAAACTTTTAAAATTGAATCCAAAAATAAAATACTTAGGAATAAACCTGACCAAGGAGGTGAAAGACTCACTGAAAGCTATAAAACATTAACAAAGGAAATTGAGGATGATTCAAAGAAATGGAAAGCTATCTCATATTCTTGGATTAAAATAATTAGTACTATTTAAATGGCCATACTATCCAAAGCAATCTACAGAGTTAATGTGGTCCCTATCAAATTACCCATGACATTTTTTACATAAGTGGAACAAATAATCCTAAAATTTGTATGGAGCCATTAAAGACCCAGCATTGCCAAAGAAATTGTGAGGAAAAACCAAAGCTGGAGGCATAACCCTCCTCAGACTTCAGACAATAATACAAAGCTGCTGCTGCTGCTGCTGCTAAGTCACTTTAGTCGTGTCCGACTCTGCGAGCCCATAGACAGCAGCCCACCAGGCTCCCCCGTCCCTGGAATTCTCCAGGCAATAACACTGGAGTGGGTTGTCATTTCCTTCTCCAATGCATGAAAGTGAAAAGTGAAAGTGAAGTCGCTCAGTGGTGTCGGACTCTTAGCGACCCCATGGACTGCAGCCTACCAGGCTCCTCTGTCCATGGGATTTTCCAGGCAAGAGTACTGGAGTGGGGTGCCATTGTCTTCTCCTAATACAAAGCTACAAGAGTCAAAACAGCATGGTATTTGCACAAAAACAGACATACGGAACAATGAAATAAAGAGCTAAAAATAAACCAAGACACTTATGGTCAATTAATCTTCAACAAAGGAGGCAAGAATATACAATGTGAAAAAGACAGTCTCTTTAGCAAGTGATGTTGGGAAAGTTGGACACCTTCATATCAATAAATGAAGTCAGAACACACACCCACCATTCATAAAAATAAACTCAAAATGGCTTAAAGACTTAAATATAAGATATGACACCATACAGCTCCTAGAAGAAAACAGAGGCAAAACATTTTCTGACATCAATAGTACCAATGTTTTCTTAGATAGCTCTCCCAAAGCAATAGAAATGAAAGCCACAAGTGGGGCGGGGGTGGGGGGCAGTGCATGGGGGCACCTAATGAAACATACAAGCTATTGCACAGCAAAGGAAACCATAAACAAAATGAAAAGACAACCTGCAGAATGAGAAGAAATATTTATGATGCTACTGACAAGGGCTTAATTTTCAAAATATACAAACAGCTCATAAAATTCAACAACTAAAAAAACAAATAACTCAATCCAAAAAATGGGCAAAAGACCTACAGACTTCTCTCCAAAAATAACATATAGATGGCCAATTAGCACATGAAACAATGCTCAACATGACCCTTCTTCAGGGGATCTTCCTGACCCAGGGATCAAACCTGTGTCTCTTATGTCTCCTGCATTGGCAGGTAGATTCCACTAGCACCACCTGGGAAGCCCAATGATTAGGGAAATGCAAATAAAAAATACAGTGAGATACCACCTCAGAGCAGTCGGAAAGGCCATCATTACAAACAGACAAATTCTGGAGAGGGTATGGAGAAAAATGGAATCCTCCTACACTGTTCGTGGGGATGTAAAACACTATGGAGGTTCCTCAAAAAATTAAAAGTGGAGTTGCCATATGATCCAACATTCCCACTCCAGGGCACATACCCAAACAAAAAGTATAATTCAAAAAGATATAAGCACTAGTTCAAGATGGCAGAGTAGAAGGATGTGTATTCATCTACTCCTGCAAGAACACCAAAATTGCAACTAGCTGTTGAATAACCATCAACAGGAGGACACTGGAACCCACCAACAAAAGATACTTCATGTCCAAAGACAAAGAAGAAGCTGCAGCAAGATGGTAGGAGGGGCGCAATCACAATAAAATCAAATCTCATACCTGCTGGGTGAATGACCCACAAACTGGAGAACAATAATAACAAAGAAGTTCTCCCACTGCTATGAAGGTTCTGAATTCCACATCAGGCTTCCCAGCCTGAGGATCAGACAAAGGAACTGAATCTCCAGGGAATCTGGCCAGCATGATTTGATTACAGGTCTTCCACAGGACTGAGGGAAACAAAGACTCCAGTCTTGGAGGGCACAAACAACATCTTGTGCATACCAACATCCAGAGGAAAGGAGCAGGGACCCCACAGCTGACTGAACCAAAACTGCCAGCTAGTGTTGGAGGGTCTCCTGTGGAGGTGAGGGTCACCAGGGGCTCACCACATGTCACCTCAGGCCAAACAACTACCAGGGAGGGAGTGCACCTCACCTGTTAGCAGAAATCTGAATCAAAGCTTTACTGAGCAAAGGCCTGCCCACAAGTTTAGTTCAGTTCAGTTGCTCAGTTGTGTCCAACTCTTTGCAACCCCATGGACTGTGGCACGCCAGGTTTTCTTGTCCATCACAAACTCCCAGAGTTTATTCAAACTCATGTCCATTGAGTTGGTGATGCCATCCAACCATCTCAATCCTCTGTCGTCCCCTTCTCCTTCTGCCTTCAATCTTTCCCAGCATCAGGGTCTTTTCTAGTGAGTCAGTTCTTCGCATCAGGTGGCCAAAGTATTGGAGTTTCAGTTTCAGCATCTGTCCTTCCAATGAATATTCAGGACTGATTTTCTTTAGGATGGACTGACTGGATCTCCTTGCAGTCCAAGGGACTCTCAAGAGTCTCCTCCAACACCACAGTTCAAAAGCATCAATTCTTTGGCGCTCAGCTTTCTTTATAGTCCACCTCTCACATCCATACATGACTACTGGAAAAACCATAGCTTTGACTAGATGGACCTTTGTTGGCACAGTAATGTGTCTGATTTTGAGTATGCTGTCTAGGTTGGTCATAACTTTCCTTCCAAGGAGCAAGCGTCTTTTAATTTCATGGCTGCAGTCACCATCTGCAGTGATTTCGGAGCCCAAAAAATAAAGTCTGTCACTGTTTCCACTGTTTCCCCATCTATTTGCCATGCAGTGATTGGGCCAGAGCAAGACCAAACTTTTCCCATAGCCAGTCCCTCTCATCAGGAATCCTCATCCATCAGAGGGAAGACAGAAGAAGGAAGAAGAACCACCATCCCATAGCAGCTAAACAAAAACCATGTAACAGAAAGTTAATCATGATGAAAAAGCAGATAGTTACGCCCCAGATGAAGGGACAAGATAAAACCCCAGAGAAACAACTAAATGAAGTGGAGATAGGCAAAACACCAGAAAAAGAATTCAGAATCATGATAGTGAAGACAACACAGGATCTAGGGAAAACAATGGAGAAGATGCAGGAAATGTTTACCAAAGACCTAGAAGAACTAAAAAACAAACAGAGATCAATAATACTCTGCTGCTGCTGCTGCTGCTAAGTCGCTTCAGTCGTGTCCGACTCTGTGCGACCCCAGAGACGGCAGCCCACCAAGCTCCACCATCCCTGGGATTCTCCAGGCAAGAACACTGGAGTGGGTTGCCATTTCCTTCTTCAATACATGAAAGTGAAAGTGAAGTCGCTCAGTCATGTCCAACTCTTAACGACCCCATGGACTGCAGCCTACCAAGCTCATCTGTCCATGGGATTTTCCAGGCAAGAGTATTGGAGTGGGATACCATTGCCTTCTCAATAATACACTAGAAGGAATCAATAGCAGAATGGATAAATGAACTGGAAGATGGAATGGAGGAAATCACTACTAAAGAACAGAATACAGAAAAAAAGAATGAAAAGAAATGAAGACAGCCTAACAGACCTCTGGGACATGAAATGCACCGAAATGCGCATTATAGGGGTCCCAGAAGGAAAAGAGAGAGAGAAAGGACCTGAGAAAATATTTGAAGAGATAATAGCTGAAAAGTTTCCAAACATGGGAAAGGAAATGGTCAACTAGTCCAGGAAGTACACAGAGTCCCAGGAAAGATAAACCCAAGGAGGAACACATCAAAACACATAGCAATCAAACTGACAAAAATTAAAGACAGAGATAAAATATTAAAACAACAAGGGAAAAATGACAAATAACATACAAGGAAACTCCCATAAGGCTATCAGCTGATTTCTCAACAGAAACTCTATAAGCCAGAAGGGAATGGCATGATATATTTAAAGTTATGAAAAGGAAAACCTACAACCAAGAATATTCTACCCAGCAAGACTCTCCTTCAGATTTAATGGAGAAATCAAAAGCTTTCCAGACAAGCAAAAGTTAAGAGAATTCAGGACCACCAAACAAGCTTTATAACAAATGCTAAAGGAACTTCCCTAAGCAGGAAACACAAGACAAGGAAAAGACCTACAGAAAATAAACCCAAAACAATTAAGAAAATAGTAATAGGATCATACATCTATATAATCACTTTAAATGTAAATGGATTAAATACACAAATCAAAAGATATAGACTGCTGGGCATATGAAAACATGTACATGTATGTATGCACTTCCACTTACCACATCACAATGCTTGACCCCCAAATTGTGTTTAAATATTTTACATTGTTAAGTTCCTTATGTTTCCATTATGGCTTACAATTGCAATTACCTTTTATTTTTTGTCTGGCTATTGATTGTGAAAACTGATAAACATCTTTCACTATAGTGATTATGTAACTATTACTCAATACCATTGTATCATGATAGGTCAACAGAAAAATAATAGAACTCTATATATCACCAAAACTACAATTTAACAGAAAAGACATGTGGTGCCAAGGAGAAGGAAGGGTAAAGGAAGGATGGAGGGGGCATTTGGAGTTAGCAGATGAAAACTAGCATATCAGTTCAGTTCAGTCATTCAGTCGTGTCTGACTCTTTATGACCCCATGGACGTCAGCATGCCTGGCTTCCCTCCATTGAGTCAGTGATGCCATCCAACCATCTTATCCTCTGTCGTCCCCTTTTCCTCCTGCCTTCAATCTCTGCCAGCATCAAGGTCTTTTCAAGTGAGTCATTTCTTCGCATCAGGTAGTCAAAGTATTGGAGCTTCAGCTTCAGCATCAGTCCTTCCAATGAATATTCAGGACTGATTTCCTTTAGGATTGGCTGCTTTGATCTCCTTGCAGTCCAAGGGACTCTCAAAAATCTTCTCCAATACCACAGTTCAAAAGCATCAATTCTTCACTGCTCAGCTTTCTTTACAGTCCAACTCTCACATTTACACATGACTACTGGCAAGACCATAGCTTTGATTAGATAGACCTTTGTTGCAAAATAATGTCTCTGATTTTTAATATGTTGTCTAGGTTGGTCATAAATTTTCTTCCAAGGAGCAAGCATCTTTGAACTTCATGGCTGTAGTCACCATCTGCAGTGATTTTGGAGCCCAAGAAAATAAAGTCTGTCACTGTTTCCATTTTTGCCCATCTATTAGCCATGAAGTGATGGGACTGGTGGCCATGATCTTAGCTTTTTGAAAGTTGACTTTTAAGCCAGCCTTTTCACTCTCCTCTTTCACTTTCATCAAGAGGCTCTTTAGTTCCTCTCCACTTTGTCATAAGAGTGGTGTCATCTGCATATCTGAGATTATTGATATTTCTCCCAGCAATCTTGATTCCAGCTTGTGTGGCATCCAGCCCAGCATTTTGCATGATATACTCTGCATATAAGTTAAATACGCAGGGTGACAATATACAGCCTTGATGTATTCCTTTCATAATTTGGAACCAGTCTGTTGTTCCATGTCTGGTTCTAACTGTTGCTTGTTGACCTGCATACAGATTTCTCAGGAGGCAGGTAAGGTGGTCTGCTATGCCCATCTCTTACAGAATTTTCCACAGTTTATTGTGATCCACACAAAGTCTTTGGCATAGTCAATAAAGCAGAAGTAGATGTTTTTCTGGAATTCTGTTTTTTCCATGGTCCAACAGATGTTGGCAATTTGATCTCTGGCTTCTCTGCCTTTTCTAAATCCAGCTTGAGCATCTGGACATTCATGGTTCATACACTGTTGAAGCCTGGCTTGGAGAATTTTGAGCATTACTCTGCTAGTGTGTGAATGAGTGCAATTGTGCAGTAGTTTGAGCATTCTTTGGCAGTGCCTTTCTTTGGGATTGGAAACTAGTATATACAGAATGGATAAGCAAGGTCCTACTGTATAGCACAGTGAATAGTCAATATCTTATGATAAACCATAATGGGGAAGAAGATAAAAAAGGACATGTATATATAACAGAATTACTTTTCTGTATAGCAGAAATCAGCACAAGATTGTAAATCAACTACATTTAGATAACAAAGAAACAGGTGGAAAAAAACAACAGGCCCACTGAGAAAGAAGCCCAGTAATCCACATTTCAACAATCGTTTTTAGGTATTTCTTTTGTTCACTGACGTTTGATAACCTCTAGCTCAAATGAAGAACTGTTTAATAAATCCCAAATAAAGTCTGGGCAGGAAGTGATTTCTCACTGTTCTATTTATAAGAATGTTCACTCTTTCTCAGTTCCACCAAACAGCCATAACAAATCAGTCTTCCAAGATATTTCCGGCTCCCCTACCTCCTAAATCAATCTATGCTGAAATTTTCAATTTTATGAGATGCCCTGAGCTTACAGCACATAAGTCTAGATCTTCAGATCCTGTCCTGAAGTGATATTTAAGGAGTAAGATTTTTTTACTCCGTCTAACAATGCATTTTTGATGACAGTAGCCCACTTACTGACAAACAGTTCCCACCAGAAAGAGAGCTGTACAGAAAATATAAGCAGACTTCTACTGGAGACTGAGAGAGTTGTTACATTTACCTAATTTCTTAAAATATAAATGGGCTTCTCAAGGAGTTCCAGCAGAAGGATCCTTTTCCATTTCCTTTCGTTTTAGCACAACTTCATTCTGAAGTTTTGCTTTAAATGGCAAGAGTAAGTAAAATTCAAGCAGGTCTGCATACTTGAAAGTATCTCTCAGAGACTGGGTATGAAAACTATTTTATTTGATTCAACCAAATATAGCACAGGAAAAAATTAAACAAAAGAGAAATAACTATAATTGGATAAACAATAATATAGTAATAAATTATTAATATAATAATAATAATTCTTAAACAAGAACATCTTTCACTTATTCTGAACATTGTATTGAAAATCAATTAAGTATCAGGTACCATACTAAATACAAGATAAAAATAAGAGTATTGAAATGAGTCAGAATTTAAACAGCAGAACTTTGTCTTTTGACCTAACCATTAGTCTATGCATCAAATAAGGGCCTGCAAAGAAGGTGTAGTCCTTAAAGGCCTAGCCAGTTCTTATAAATATTTTCCCTACTTATGCCGCATAATTTTTTTCTTCCTAGATGTGTGTGAAATTCACAGTAAACAGTGTTTATATCTAGAGATAACCCACTAATTTTACTACCATATTCAAAAAAACATGTAGGTTTACCTTCAGTTCCATATGCTAGAGGCAACAAGATAAAACAAAAAAGGACTTCCCTGGTTGTCCAGTGGTGGAGAATCTGTCTGCCAATGCAGGGAAACAGGTTTGATCCCTAATCCAGGAACATTACATGTACTGTTGGGCAATTAGGCCCTTACTCAACAACTACTACAGCCTGCACGTTCTAGAGCCCATGCACTGCAACTACTGAAGGCCTTTCCACTGCAATAAGAAGCCGCACACAGCAACTAGAGAGTTAGCTGATGCCCAGTCGTGGATGTGTCTGGTGGTGCAAGTAAAGTCTGATGCTGTAAAGAACAATACTGCATAGGAACCTGGGATGCTAGGTCCATGAATCAAGGTAAATTGGATGTGGTCAAACAGTAGATGGCAAGAGTAAACATCAACATTTTAGGCATCAGTGAACTAAAAAGGACTGGAATGGGTGAATTTAATTCAGATGACCACTATCATCTGAATATCATTATCATCTTGCCTACTACTGTGGGCAAGAATCCTTTAGAAGAAATGGAATAGCCCTCATAGTCAACAAAAGAGTCTGAAGTGGAGTTGTTGGGTCCAATCTCAAAAATGACAGAATGATCTCTGTTCAATTCCAAGGCAAACCATTCAATATCATAGTAATCCAAGTCTATACCCCAACCACTGATGCCAAAGTAGCTGAAGCTGAACAGTTGTATGAAGACCTATAAGACAGTTGTATGAAGACCTATAAGACCTTCTAGAACTAAGACCCCAAAAAGATGTCATTTTCATCACAGAGGATTGGAATGCAAAAGTAAAAAGTTAAGAGATACCTGGAGTAACAGGTAAGTTTGATCTTGGAGTACAAAATGAAGCAAGGAAAAAGCTAACAGTTTGGCCAAGAGAATACACTGGTCATAGCAAACACCCTCATCCAACAATAAGAGATGACTCTACACATAGACATCAACAGATAGTCAATACCAAAAGCAGATTGACTACATTCTTTGCAACCAAAGATGGAGAAGCTCTATATAGTTAGCAAAAACAAGATTTGGAGCTGACTGCCACTCAGATTATGAGCTCCTCATTTCAAAATTCAGATTTAACTTGAAGAAAGTAGGTAAAACCCCTGAGCCATTCAGTTACAACCCAAATCCAATCCCTTATGATTATACAGTGGAAGTGACAAATAGATTCAAAGGATTAGATTTGACAGACAGAGTGCCTGAAGAACTATGGACAGAGGTTCACTGCATTGTACAGGAAGCGGTGATCAAAACCATCCCCAAGAAAAAGGAATGAAACAAGGCAAAATGCTTATCTGAGGAAGCCTTACAAATAGCTTAGAAAAGAAGAGAAGCAAAAGGCAAAGGAGAAAGGGAAAGATATGCCCAAATGAATGCAGAGTTCCAAAGAATAGCAAGGAGAAATAAGAAAGCCTTCTTAAGTGAACAATGCAAAGAAATAGAGGAAAACAATAAAATGGGAAAAACTAGAGATCTCTTCAAGAAAATTAGCAATACCAAGGGAACATATCATGCAAAGATGGACACACTAAAAGACAGAAACAGCAAGGATCTAACACAAGCAGAAGGGATTAAGATGAGTGGAAAGAATACACAGAAGAACTGTACGAAAAAGGTCTTAATGACTCGGATAATCACAATGGTTTGGTTACTTACCTGACATCCTGGAATGTGAAGCCAAGTAGGCCTTAGGAAGCATTATAAAAACAAAGCTAGTGGAGGTGATGGAATTCCAGCTGAGCTATTTATAAATCTAAAATATGATGCTGTTAAAATGCCCTGGTGGCTCAGATGGTAAAGTGTCCGCCCACAATGTGGGAGACCTGAGTTCAATCCCGGGGTTGGGAAGATCCTCTGGAGAAGGAAATGGCAATACACCCCAGTATGCTTACCTGGAAAATCCCATGAATGGAGGAGCGTGGTAGGCTACAGTCCATGGTGTCGCAAACAGTCAGACACGATTGGGTGACTTCACTTCACTTCAAAGTGCTACACTCATATGACAGCAAATCTGGAAAACTCAGCAATTGCCACAGGACTGGAAAAGGTCAGTTTTCATTCCAATCCCAAAGAAGGGCAATGCCAAAGAATGTTCAAACTACCACACAATTGCACTCATTTCACACACTAAAGTTAATTCTCAAAATCCTTCAAGCTAGGCTTCAATGGTACATGAACAAAGAACTTCCAGAATGTACAAGCTGAATTTAGCAAAGGCAGAGAACCAGAGATCTAATTGCCAACATCCATTGTATCACAGAAAACCCAAAATACCTCGTGCAAAATGCTGGGCTGGATGAAGCACAAGCTGGAATCAAGATTGCCAGGAGGAATATTAACAACCTCAGATATGCAGATGACACCACCTAATGGCAGAAAGTGAAGAGGAACTAAAGAGTCTCTTGATGAGTGTGAAAAAGAAGGACAGGAAAGCCTGATAAGCTACATTCCACGGGGGTTGTAAAGTGTTGGACACAGCTTAGCAACTGAACAATAGCAATCCCTCTCACAGAACCTCAGAGTACTTCAAGGTAGATAAACTATACAGTAAAAATGATAATATAATTACATTACCTCTACTAACAAACTAATAATCACTGATGTCATTTCCCACAGTCAAAATTTATCTTTAAAATGAAGGTAGTAGAGCTGAGCTGGTAGAATAGAGTGCCTTATACAAAACATAAAAGTTATTAGTTGGGTAACTGTTGTATCTCACAGCCTAAGCCTTTGAACATACATACAAATTATTTTGAATGCAATGGATGGGGAACTCTTGAAATTTTCAGGCAAGTGAAATAAACAATTTTTCTTTCATCTAATGATTTTTCCTAAGTTAAAAATAATTTGCATTGAAATACCCATATTCTACCAAATACATATGTTCTAGTATTTTTATCAGAGAAGGCAATGGCACCCCACTCCAGTACTCTTGCCTGGAAAATCCCATGGACAGAGGAGCCTGGTAGGCTGCAGTCCATGGGGTCGCTAAGAGTCGGACACGACTGAGCGACTTCACTTTCACTTTTCACTTTCACGCATTGGAGAAGGAAATGGCAACCCATTCCAGTGTTCTTGCCTGGAGAATCCCAGGGACAGAGGGGCCTGGTGGGCTGCCGTCCATGGGGTCGCACAGAGTCAGATATGACTGAAGCGACTTAGCAGCAGCAGCAGCAGTATTTTTATGGAATTTATAGTAATGGTACTCATACTTCCACATAACATTCAACAGTTTGACAGAAATTTTTGAATCTGTAATGATTATACATATTTATGTACTCACATGAGTCACAGCCAGGGAGCCAAAAATGGGCTCCACTTTTAATTTTTTAATGGATAGACTGGGCAATGCCAATAAAATTTACACTGGGCAATGCCTAAAAAATTTTACCAATACGTTTAGGTACACATCATCAGTTGACCAATGAACTCTTTTAATAAGGTTGTTGTTCTTGTTTAGTCTGACTTTGGGACCCCAGGCTGCCAAGCTCCTCTGAGAAATCATGGGATTTCTCAGACAAGAATACTGGAGTGGGTTGCCATTTATTTACTACTGAGCCACCAGGGAAGCCTTTTTTAATAAGGTTATTAATAAGTAAGGTCTTCCCAGGCGGCACTAGTGGTGAAGAATCTGCCTGCCAACGCAGGAGACAAAAGCGATGCGGGTTCAATCCCTACATCAGGAAGATTCCCTGGAGGAGAGCATGGCAACCCAACCCAGTATTCTTGCTTGGAGAATCCCATGGAGAGAGGAGCCTGACAGGCTATAGTCCATAGCACTCATGCACTGATAAGTAAGTTACTGAGAAAAAAACAAAAAATTATAGATCATTTGGAGGCATTTAAATTTGACTGAAGTTAATGAATTGCAGCTTGTAACTATCATTTATCAAGTTCAAGAAATTTTACAAGAAATATTGCTCCTCTTTCACAACACAGCTATAAGGTAGTCATGATTCCTACTTCACAAAATAGAAAACTAAGGCTCTGAGAAGGTAGGGGTTGGCTCTCCCAGGGTCTTAGATATAGTAAAGGGCTCAGGAAGGAGTTATTCAGATTGTCTGTCAAAAAACATATCCTTGTACTTTCAACTCTGCCAAGCTGTTTCTGATGACTAGGGATGAAGCAGAGAAAAGTAATAGAAAACAGAATACAGAAATATTTCTATAGAAATAGAAAAGGTCATTAAATTCTGATTTCAGATTGTAGTATCTAATTTATACAAAAGTGAAAACATTAAACTACTAGAATACATTTTGTTTCATTTTTAACTTTAATGAATCTATTGCTCAGAAGTTTAAAATCCACATTTAACTTCAAAATCTTAAAATTTCAATTAAAACACATAAATGTGTCAAATACCTTACCTCACAAATATATTTTATATACTTTTAATGATTTACATGTTAGTTACACTTACAATTTCTAAGGTTTTATTTAAGGCCTTATACATCACGGGGTTCATTTTATTTAGTGAGAGGCTAAATACATATTTTTTATGCTCTTTCAATTTTCCATTGGCATATATCAGTAAAATTTCCTTTCCAAAAATAATTTTTCTTTTTTGCTACTTAAATTCAAGCTTCCCTTCCTTTTTCTTTCCTCGCTGTTCTTTATTTCTTGGACTAATCCTCATGTAAGTAGCTTTCCTCCCTTTACATGCCATCCTTGCAATTCTGTTACTTTTCTTCCTGTCATTCTGCTATCTATAGCTTCCGAAGTCTTCAAAGCCGCCTGTAATGTGCCTGGAGGGCTATAGTCCTTGGGGTCACAAAGAGTTGGACGTGACTGAGCAACTGAGCACGCAAACAAATGTTGTAACAGCTAGTAGTGCTCAGACAAGAGACCTAAGAAAGCCTTGCCCCCAGTTAATTTCTGAGAGTATCTTCACTGATAGGCTGACATTAGCAAACCCCAAACTGAGGTCAAAGTGACAGGGGTCTAAGCAATCATCATTCATAAAAATAAAATGAAAATAAAATGAGATCCCAAATTTACCCTTGACGCAAAAGGTCCCAGCTGTTTCTTCGTATGTGTTCCCAAGTAAATTATTTCAAAATAAATAACATAATAAGTGATTTATACCAGATCTTTAGGATTATTTTTCTCTTTATGGCTGCATCCCAGAGATCTGCAGTGAACAAAACCAACCAAAGTGGAGGATAAAACTTCCCCTAAATATCTCCGCAGCAACCGGAGTTCTTATATTTTCCCTTAATACAGTTTACTTAGAATAAAAGCTATAATTCAAGTTTCATGAGGTTGAAGAATGCGAAAGTTTTATTTGGCATTTGTATCACCAACGCTTTGTACAATACTTGCCACATAGCAGACCCTCAAGTATTTTTTAACAACCAAGTGGAAAAAATAGTACTTTGATGCCCCCACTTGAGAAAATAATCTACTTTCCCCAGTTTTAAAACTCATATGTCCTTGCTTTTTATTTCATATGCCACTGTGAGAGCTTATTCAAAACTTATTTAACTTATATGCAGAGTACATCATGAGAGACGCTGGGCTGGAAGAAGCACAAGCTGGAATCAAGATTGCTGGGAGAAATATCAATAACCTCAGATATGCAGATGACACCACCCTTATGGCAGAAAGTGAAGAAGAACTAAAGAGCCTCTTGATGAAAGTGAAAGAGGAGAGTGAAAAAGTTGGCTTAAAGCTCAACATTCAGAAAACGAAGATCATGGCATCCAGTCCCATCACTTTCATGGCTAATAGATGGGCAAAAAATGGAAACAGTGACAGACTTTATTTTCTTGGGCTCCAAAATCACTGCAGATGGAGACTGCTTACTCCTTGGAAGAAAAGCTATGACAAATGTAGATAGCATATTAAAAAAGCAGAGACATCACTTTGCCAACAAAGGTCCGTATAGTCAAAGCTATGGTTGGAGTCACGTATGGATGTGAAAGTTGGACCATAATGAGGGCTGAACCCCAAAGAATTTATGTTTTCTAACTGGTATTGGAGAATACTCTTGAGAGTCCCTTTAACAGCAAGGAGATCAAACCAGTCAATCCTAAAGGAAATCAACCCTGAATATTCAAGGAAGGACTGATGCTGAAGCTGAAGCTGAAGCTCCAATACTTTGGCCACCTGATGGGAAGAGCCAACTCATTGGTAAAGAACTTGATTCTGGGAAAGATTGAAGGCAGGAGCAGAAGCGGATGACAGAGGATGAAATTGTTGGATGGCATCTCTGATTCAATGGATTTGAATCAGAGTTTGACAAGCTCTGGGAGATAGTGAAGGACAGGGAAGCCTGGTGTGCTACAGTCCATGAGGTTACAAAGCGTCAGACATGACTGAGTGACTGACTTGGTGACTGAACAACAACATTGAAAGCTTGACGATACCTGTCTTCATAGAATGTCAGACCAGGGAGAGGCTTTAAATGTAATAATTAACAGAAAAGAATGATCCTAGGTAGTAAAAGTGATATACAGAGTGACATACATGTATTTAGTTATCCAAGGCACAATGAATGAGAACCAGGTCTCCTGAATTTTGTATTTTTTTTCAATTTCATCAATTCAATTTATTTTTATTATTGAAATGTTGTGAAGTATCATAACCTGTATAGCTAACATCAATGCAGCTATTAGTATCTCTTAAAATACCAAAACCTGAGTTTGAATATTCCATTGACCAAATTACTAGCTGAATTACTTGGCAATATCATAGTATTTATTAAATGTATTTCCATTTCCCTACTTGCAAAGTATTCTGAATAAAAAAGAAAGAAATCTCCAGTGATCAAGACAACATTCCACAATGAGACCACTAAGAAGACAAGAGCTTCCACAGCAATGCAAGAAGGTTTGCAAAACTCAAGAAGGTTTAAAACAACTAGAAATTTCCATCTAAGAATGCTCTGATAATGGCTATTCTCAGAGTTTTTTTGGGTTTGGGTTATTTTGCTTGTTCATTCGTTTTTAAGTTGTTCAGCTCTAATGAAAGGACACTGGATAAGTGTTGGACATAAGTGTTTCCAGAGAAGTTTAGAATGCTGACAGCGTAGGAGAACAAATTTACAGTAATTTTTTGAAGCAGTGTTCTAGTTTGCCAAACAAAAGAAAATGCGGGTAGAGAACACAGAGTAGTCACTGCTTTGAAATATATTGTTTTGTGTTACCAAGTCCACTGTTGATATGGTGAGTCAATGAGAACCGGTTTATACATGTCTTCGGAAGTTGGAATTGTTACACTATATTCACCTATATGTTTCCAGCATTATAGGTGAAAAAGCTTTTTCAAAATATAAAAAATTACAGAATGGAAAGTACATACAGCTGTTGCTTATTTCTGATTATCACAATTATTTTCAAATTTGTTATCTAAACACCTGATTACATGTTTTTTTTAATCTGGCAAAGAGCCAAAGTCATTCAAATTTTACGTTTTTTAAAGGGTAAAAGTCAGAGACTGTTTCTTCCCTCTTATTTTGGCAGTAAATAGTAGCATTCAATTTATTTTATCTACTTCTAACATAAGTCATTGAGAGTAGTCTTATGTTAAACTCGCATTACCAAAGGCACTTCCACAACTTTTGAAAAATTTCTAAATTCTGATTTTTAGGGGAAAAAAAAAAAAAAACCCTCCAGAATTATCAAAACAATTCCCACAAAAATCTAATACTTATCTTTAGTAAAATTATCACATTACATAATGAATCTGTTACAATGAAGAATTAGTATATTGCACAAATGTTGCTTTGGGCACTGACACAAAACTACATATGCACAGGATTACTGGACTCCTTTTATAAAGGCTTAAGTTCAACAATTTGCAACATCAAATAGTTCCTAAAAGTGTGCTTCCTCGGAAATATTTGCATTAATAATAGCAAACAGTAGCTAACCTATTTTGGGTTTTGTACCTAGCTTATCAATAGAAGAAGTGGCAAAAGGTAATTGAAGGGAAAATGCACAAAAAAGGAAGATGACTGAGACAGTAGTCTCATTGCTAGAGGAAAAGGCCATACTCCATTAAGGCAACAGCCCCAGGATACTTGTAGGCCTGTCTGGTACAAATCCCCGGTCTCTGGATCCAATTCTTTCTCAAGGCCCTCCTACCATCAACTGCAAGAGTACTTTCAAAAGGGAGACTCAAGAGCAGGCAAACAAGTTCAATGTTCAGATTCACTTTGAAAACTTTAAAGAAGTAAAAGTCTCCAAGATGGGCAGCTAAAAGTGCTTTCAGAAGTTGAAATCCTTGTAACCAATCAAGGTGCAAATAAAAATCAGCTTTAGTTTGACAGTGAATCTCTTTAGGATTCTGTCTGCAATGGAGTTCCTTCAAAACAGAGCTCATACAGTCTAAGAAAGACTGAAACAGAAGTCTGGCATTACTGCAAAGATTAAAAGTCAAGAGTAGCTGAAATGCCTGACCAGGAATGAGGCAGAGTGCTCTGGAAAGATACCAAGAATCATAGGGAGTCTGGAGTACACCTGGAACTGATGATACAGCCATCCCTAATGAGCACAAGTTAGAGAGAGCTAGGCAGGCATTCGGAGAAGGCAATAGCACCGGGCTGCCGTCTATGGGGTAGCACAGAGTCAGACATGACTGAAGCAACTTAGCAGCAGCAGCCAATACTCTTGCCTGGAAAATCCCATGGACGGAGGAGCCTGGTGGGCTGCAGTCCATGGGGTAGCTAAGAGTCGGGCACGACTGAGCGACTTCATTTTCACTTTCATGCATTGGAGAAGGAAATGGCAACCCACTCCAGTATTCTTGCCTGGAGAATCCCAGGGATGGGGAAGCCTGGTGGGCTGCCGTCTATGGAGTCGCACAGAGTCGGACACGACTTAGCAGCAGCAGCAGCAGCAGGCAGGCATTTATTCATTCAACAGATAGTTACGCAGGGCCTAATACAAGGAAACTGAAAAAATGAGGGAGAATGCACTAAAGAATCCAGGGGACAGAGTGTGAAGGATGAGGTAGGGGTGCAAGAAAGAGAAGACAGGTTTAGAAAACCAAATACCCGGGTTACCGACAGAAGAAGACTGAGCCAATAAATGACCAGTAACCAAGAAAAAAATACACGAGGTGGTGAGAAAACAAGAGATGAGAGGGCTCTTCATCAAAAAATTATCTGACAACCGGTCCCTAAAGATTGAGAAAAGGAATGCAACCTAGGAAGGCAGTTAGCTTGCAGAATTCAAATTTGTCAGAGAAGGTCATGCTAAGAGCAAGAGTGTCGGGGGG
>NW_011494504.1:124811-125065 GCF_000754665.1 Bison bison bison
CCATGCCCGTATCCCAGTGCCCCCTTCCACTAGGGCCCAAAGTCCAGGTCTCTCCCGGGGGCCATCGGGAACTAGGCCGGGCTAGGCCCCGCCACCCCGCCCCGCTCCCCACACACACCCCGGCGGCGGGTCTCTTGGCACGCGGCGGGCCCAGCCTGGCTCCCACCTGCCCAGTCCGCGTCCTTCCACCCGAGGCTCGGCCCTGCCCCTCGTCTCTACTCACCGAGGGCGCCGTCAGACGGCTGATGCTCTCG
>NW_011494504.1:125665-151618 GCF_000754665.1 Bison bison bison
TCCCTCCCACCTCCCCTCGCCGTGCCGCCCGCCTGCTCCCTCCGCGCGCCCCCTCCTCCGCGCCGTCTCTCCGCAGCCGTCACGTGTTGCCTTCGCACCCACTGGAAGTCTCTGCCTCTGTGCTGTCGCCACGCTTCGGGAGCAACGGGGACACTTCGGCGTCCTCTGAGCGCCACCCCAGCTCCCGCCATCCCCACCTCCTCGCGGAAGAGGCAGCTGAGGAGCAGATGGGGCCCGGTGGGCCCTGAGACAGGGGGGCACCCGGCCGGGACGGAACACCTGCCTCTGCAGCCGCCTCAGGGAAGCCTGAGGGCGTGGGACTGGGGGTCCATCATTTAGAGTCCATCATTGACCTTTCCCTCCGAGTTCATTTGGGAAGTTCTGAGGCCAGGGGGAAAGGCCGAGGGGTCCAGCCCGCCCATGCCCAAGGAGTCGCTTACAAGGGAAGGGGAGGGCCAACGTGTTGGTACCCACCCTGCTGGAGCAGCAGCTAGTGAGGACGGGTGTTCTCGGCCGAGGCTGCGTGGGCTTGTAGATAGCCCAGAGCCGAGAGGCAGGGAATGAGGACAGCGTCTGCTTGGGCAAGAGCCCTGTTGCCGAGCGTCGGCCTGGCTGGGCGAGCCCGGGCTCCTGGCCCCTCCGCCTCTGTGCTGGTGCTGGACAGCTCCGCTGGCCACCTGCAGCCGCGTTTGCAGGCGTAGTCCTTTCATAGACTCCACCACCTGGGAGCCGGGGAATGACACTACCCTGTCCTTCATTCTCCTGGAGCTTTGCTCCAAATATGCGATCTGTTCGGGCTAAGCTACAAATGTTGCTCGGAAAGCCAAGGGGAGTGAAAGACTTTTCAAACCCCAAGAACAGCGTCCCAGGTTTGCTGTGGAGCTGCTTCATTCCAAAGCTTGTGCTGTGCTGTGCTTAGTCTCTTAGTCGTCTCCGACTCTTTGCGACCCCATGGACTGTGTAGCCCGCCAGGCTCCTCTGTCCATGGGGATTCTCCAGGCAAGAATATTGGAGTGGGTTGCTATGCCCTCCTCCAGGGGATCTTCCCAACCCAGGGGGCGAACGAAGGTCTCCCTTGTTGCAGGTGGATCCTTTACCGACTGAGCTACCAGGGAAGCCCCATTCCAAAGCCTGCCTCTTGGCAAAAGAACAGTGGCGCTTCGTGCCTGTAGTGCCTGTCCCCGTTGTGCTTGCTTTAGCTCCAGGAAAGCCTGGAACTTGTTCTAACATTGAAATGGGCACATAAGGGTCCCCGGCTGTGCTTCCCTCTGCAGCAAAGCACCTGAGCACGCTCCCCACCATTCCCCTTCCCCGGAAAAGAAAAGTTGATAGGTTCTGGCTTTCGCTCCGCTCCGTAGAGATACAAAAGCAAAAGCAGTTTTTCTTTTAAAGGTTCTTCCAAGGTAAAGACAGATAGGTTTCTGGATTATGTCTATTTTATAACTAACAGATAAAACAAAAACCCTTTGCTGCAACACAACCTCAGTTTGCTTTTAATTCTAAATCTTCCCGTTTGTTTATGAGAATGTCTGAAGATTCCTTTTACATTTGAGGAAAATGCCCTCAAATTGATTCAGAGATATGCCTTAATCAGGTTTTAAATAGGTGTTAAAGATATGAACTTGCATATTACCAGTCACATACTTCCCTTCAAATACATATATATGTATATGTGTGTGTGTATATATATATATATATCTCAGTTCAGCTGCTCAGTAGAGTCCAACTCTTTGCAATCCCACAGACTGCTGCATGCCAGGCTTGCCCTTTGAGTCGGTGATGCCATCCCACCATCTCATCCTCTGTTGTCCTATATATGTATATATTCTTTCTCAGTCTGCTAATTGCTAACTACATAGTTTCTCCTCTTAGTAGAGAAAATCAGGCCTCTTTTTAAAAATAATAATAATAGTTATTATTTATAATCATTATTATTATTTTTTTGATATTTTGGTGTATCTACTGTTGATTTTCCCACTACTTCGCTTAATTCTATATGCATTTGTTTCCACTGGAAATTAGATACACATTATATTTTTATCATAAAGTTTATTCATCAGCTCTGCTGAAAACTTTCACTGGCCTTTTTTCCTTATTTGGGGGGTGGTAAACTACATTATTACAACATTGGGAAAGCTGTTTAATATTCTTGTTGTGCAGTATCAATCATAACATAATGCTGGAATTTTTAGTTCTCTTTTTTCAGTAATAATGATATAACTGTCAAGTTCTTTACAGTCATAATTTTAGATCTTCTATTCTGGATACTAAACAGCATATGCCTTTTATATTCTTTTAATAACTACTGTAGCTCACACACTCACACAAATGTGCTTTTTTGGTAATGGCAAATAACCTTTACATTGAACTTAAACCAAAACTTTTACTAATCATTCATACTCTTGTCTGAAAGTCAAATGCCTGAGTTCAAGGCAATAAATATCATTCATTTACAAAATTTACAGGCAGCCCAAGAGTCTTCTTGTTTACACTGAAAGTTTGTTGCCAGAAAGAATTCTGTACCTATGGGACATTTTTGCTTTGTGTGAACCATTTGAATCAGACTCTTTATAGTATCTAGCCAGAAGAAGTGGGTCTTACAATTTTCTGTATGAATTGATTATCACAATTTCCCCACTGATTTTTAAACTATAAATAAATGGAGGCCTAGATATAAATAGTATATCAATCTATTTTACTTTCAAGGGTTTCCTTTATATTTCTGCTCAGGAGGAGGGTTCAAAACTTGTCTGTATGAACAATGCCGTGTGCTATACTTGAATTAACATCTTTAAAAGATAACATAACCTATTCTCCATAAAACAAAAATTTAAAGCCTTAGAACTATTAAAAGGAATCCAAATATTTTAGAAAAGAGTAGTCCACTGAAAAATGAAAGATTTGTGCTCTGATTTTAGGGGGAAAACTTGCACAGACTCATTCCCACAAATCCAGTCCTGCTAAATATATTGTGTTTCTATAAATTCCTCAAAGTAAAGTATCCTACTGGAAAAGGAAAATGCAGGAATGTACTTGGTTTGTTTGTGAAATTAGTGAGGGCAGTTGAGGCTTCAATTCAGAATAACCAAGCATTGGGAAGGATTCCTTAAGAGAGTAGATTCCTCATCTTAATTAAAATGGTGACTAATTCCCCTTTAAACATAAAAATAAATTGTTGTGTATGTCTTACCTTCATGTACAACCTTGCTGTTTATAAAGTCCTTTCACTGTTACATTGCCTCATTTGATTTGATTTTCATTCTGTCCAGAAAAGTAAAGAAAAATTACCTCTGTCGAGTTAAAAATGAAAAACAAACTAAAAAACTTACATCAGTCCTCAGTCTCCAAATTCTTTGCAATTCAGAACTTCAAAATCTTTCCTAATTTCTTTTCTTCCTTCCAAGTCTTCAGCAAGAAAACCTGCAACATCTAACTACATAAGTGTTCTTGCTTTATATCAGAAGACTGAGGAAATCACTCCTTGTAGTCAATCTTTACATAAATTTGGCAATTTACGGGAACTGTGCATGTAATAGTAAAGCAAGTTCTTCAAAGAAATATATATAGCAGCGGGTGAATTCTTAAGTAGGACAAGTTTTTCTGTATCCCTGACTTAGAAAATTACCACACACACACATATTCCATATTTGCAGGTTAACCCTATGTACCTGTTTCCTAAATGAGATCTGTCTATCTCTCCCACTTTCTCATAATCTCTTTTTTATAAGAGGGAAAACATACTTTCTCAGTGAAAGACTGAACAAATAAGAGCAGAGATATCATGCTTTATATTCATGCATAAGGACTTCCCTGGTGGCACAGAGGACTTCCCCAGTGGCTCAGTGGTAAAGAACATCTGCCAGTTCAAGAGATGCAAAAGACGTGGATTCGATCCCTGGGTTGGGACGATTCCCTGGTGAAGAAAATGGCAACCCACTCCAGTACTCTTCCTGGGAAATCTCATAGACAGAGGAGCTTGGTAGGCTACAGTCCGTGGGGTCACAAAATGTTGGACACGACTGAGCGACTAAATAACAACAACATTAAGTATCAAAATGAGATCAACTATCTGGCATGTTCATATGTAAAGGAATACCTGGAAGACAGTTCAAACCATCATTCTATGATTAAATTTTATCATAATACCTTCAAGAAGTACTTCTTGCTCAAAATAGGAAGGAGGCTGGAGGAGAAGGAATAAAGCCAATCCAACACGTGGTAGATTTGTACCCAATAGACACTTATAAGTGGGACAATTGCCTCTTTTTTTATCCTGCCATATCCAAGAAAGCAAGAAAGAGGAAAAGTAATCATTGTCTTTTGGGGCCTCAGACAGGCAACTCTCTCTTCCTCAAGTGACTGTAAATGGCTTTGCACTCTCAGTTATGCACTGCAAAAATCTATCCTCTCTGAGGAGAAACTCTATAAGTCCGTGTCTCCTACAATTTCCAGCCTTTTTGTCTTCAGAAGTATTAGCTCTCTACACCCTTTATTTGAGATTCTTTTTCATGTACTAAGTACAGATTATATTGGAAGATTATTGTGTTTTCACATATTTTTATAAATCACAGTTTTGCCCTTATATATCTAATAAGAGCAATACTTTGTACTAAGTGATTCAACTGTGGTCCACATAGCCTTTAATCATTTCCCTAAATATTTCTCCCATATTGTACCCAAACCTTTTGCCTTTCAAATTATTTCTGAAGGCTTGCCTTCCAAATCTAAGTAAAGATGAATTAACATTTGTTGAGAACCTACTATGCACTAGGGTATTTTTCCTTTTTGCTTCATTTAATCTTTACAATGACATCACAGGATGCATTTACCCAGTTTTACACATATGAAAATTTTGCACAGAGGTTTTAAATACTTTCCTCAAGATCATGGAGCTGATACGTATTAGTCAGAATTCCTTCCAGTCCTACTCCCAAGCCCATATATTTCTATTGAAACCTGTTTCCTGCCTTCATTTTGTAATTGACCTCAAATGTTTGAAAAATACAAAGAAAAACAAATCTGATTAATTAAAATCACAATATGAGTGGTTTATTGCATTATAAATACATATTGTACATTGGAATTGTTCTCTGGAACACAATGTCATGAAAAAGCACTGATCTGTGCAGAAGCTTTACTTAATAGTAACCACTTGGCTAATGACTAGCCATGTGACCCAAAAGCAAGCTGCTTAACCCCTCTAGGTCACAGACCCCACATCTATAAATTAAAAGAGTTGAGTAAAATCTTCAGAATATCATCAGTCCCCAAGATTTAATAATCTCTTTTTCTATTTGTGGAGTTATTAATTTTATTTCCAGATATGTCTTGTGCCTAGAAAAATTTCACCTCACATATTATAGGGTCAGCTTCTCTTTTTCCTCCCTATCACATCCTTTCTGAGAATGCAATTTCTCCTCAAATCCCTTCTTTAATTGCCTGAGAGCTTCTTAAATGAAGCTGCCATGAACATGGTCCACAGAATTAAATGGATAAAAAGGAAAAATTTCAACTCAATTGTATTTGGTTAGATGTTCACCATCTCTCTGTCTTTTCATAACCTAATTCTTCTGTCTGCTTTATTATATTATGGAAAGGAATCATATTTTCCTGTCTGCAACTTATTATGCTTGACAGCTAACAAGAATTAGTATGAATTATCAATGTGTGTCTTTATATAACCTTGTTAATGTTGGTAGACATTTACTTAAATATATTCAACTTGTCATGCATATTCACTCAGTCCATGGGGTCACAAAGAGTCAGACATGGCCAAGCAACTGAACTGATGCACTCTGTCATGTAATCATTATTTTAAATTAATAATCTATTTTTAATCCAATTTTAATATAAATACTAGAATTCTTAAAAGTTTTAGCATTCAGAATGAAATATTATGCTGTTGTCACTAGGTATAAAATAAACATTAGTAAAGGCACTGGCACCCCACTCCAGTACTCTTGCCTGGAAACTCCCATGGACGGAGGAGTCTAGTAGGCCGCAGTCCATGGGGTCGCTAAGAGTCATGTCACTTTCCCTTTTCCCTTTCATGCATTGGAGAAGGAAATGGCAACCCACTCCAGTGTTCTTGCCTGGAGAATCCCAGGGATGGGGGAGCCTGGTGGGCTGCCGTCTGTGGGGTCACACAGAGTCGGACACGACTGAAGCGACTTAGCAGCAGCAGCAGCAGCAAAGTGTTATTAATGATGATCAAATGGCAGTGTACTTAGATACCTTAAAGTAACTAATAGAAAAATATTTGTTTAAAATTAAGAAAATAGTCACAATTTATACTCATTTGCATGATAATCTTTGGAAAGGATTTCAGGGTGATATTGAAATAACTGATCTCAATAATTAATAGATTAGTTCAAGTCTAAAAAAATTAGTTAAAGTAATTCTAAAATTTTTATCCACCAAAAGACATGAAATTTTAAAGTAAAACATATGTTTACTCATTTCTAACAGTTCTCCTTTTAATGAGCACTATAAGTGTTAATTTCTCTATTGGTATACTAAAATGGACAGGCATTTATACCACCACTGTGAACTAAAATTAAAATGTTCTTTTCTCAAATTCATACAGGGACTTATTTTGGTCACATAAATAGTTATCCTTGTTTCCAGATAAGTAGTGTGTGATTGCATAAATAGTCATTCCAAAGCCTGTGCACTAAGACCACACAAGTGATTCTGTGTTTCCTTGCAGGTTATGTAGACATAAGCTGAATCTATCTTTCCCAGTTCCACTTTTTGCCCAGTTTGGAAAGAAGGTCTTTCCGCTTCTTTCTCAGAGAAAACCCAAATTTTCTTGGTTTTTAGGTTTTCAAATAATTTTTAATAGTACCCTAAACCAAAAGAAATACTTCACAATTCACTGTATAAGACAGTTGTACCGAAACAATTTTATTAGGATTTATGTCCTAGCAACTTAGTAGCATTTAAAATATGTACTTTTTATATTTTTGCCATTTTTGCTAAGCAAGATAGCAATATATACTATCTTGATTCCTATAGCTGTGTAGTATGGCCTGAAGACAAAGATCATGATTCCTCTAGTTCCATTTTTCTTTCTCAGGATTGTTTTGGCTATTTAGGGTCTTTTGTATTTCCATACAAATTGTAAAATTTTCTCTGTTGTTGGGAATGTAAATTGATACATCCACTTTGAAGGATAAAATAGAGCTTCCTTAAAAATCTAAAAATAGAATTGTCATACTACTAGGCATATACCCAGAGAAAATCATAATTTAAAAAGACACATGTACCCCAATGTTCATTACACTACTCTTCACAATAGCCAGGACATGGAAGCAACCTAATTGTACATCAACAGATGAATAAGATGTAGTACCTATATACAATGGACTATTACATAGTCATTGAATGAAATGAAATAGTGCCATTTGCAGAGACATGGATAGATACAGAGAATGTCATACAGAGGGGAGTAAGTCAGAAAGAGAAAAACAAATATATTAACACATATCTAGAAAAAAGGCATAGATGAATCTATTTGCAGGACAGGAATCCAGAGGCAGACAGAGAGAATGGACATGTGGACACAGCAGGAGTAGGAGAGGGTAGGAAGAACTGAGACAGTAGCATTGAAATATATACAATACCATATGCATAATAGATAGCTAGTTGCTGTACATCACAGGAAGCTCAGCTCTATGCTCCGTGATGACCTAGAAGGGTGGGACAAGGGGTGAGTGGCAAGGAGGCTCAGGAAGGAGGGGACAGCTGATTCACTTTGTTGTACAGCAGAAACTAACACAACTTTGTAAAGCAATTATATTACAATAATAAAATTTTTTAAAAATTAAAAAAAAGTTTAATGATATAGATGATCTTATTTACAAAACAGAAATAGAGACATGGATGTAGAGAACAAGTATATGGATATCAAGGGGGAAAAGAGGGGTGGGATGATTTAGGAGACTGGGATTGACATATATATATACATATATATATATATATACACATACATACACACTACTGATACTATTTATAAAACAGATAACTAGTGAGAACCTACTGTATAGCTCAGGAAACTCAACTCATTGCTCTGTGGTGAACTGATGGGAAGGATTACAGCTGATCCATTTTTCTGTACACTAGAAACTAACCCAGCATTGGAAAGTAACTGTACCTCAATAGCTGAGAAGAGAAGCAAGAAGCTAAAGGCAAAGGAGAAAAGAAATGATATACCCATCTCAATGAAGAGTTCCAAAGAAGAGCAAGGAGAGATAAGAAAGCCCTCCTCAACGATCAATGCAAAGAAATAGAGGAAAACAATAGAATGGGAAAGTCTAGAGATCTCTTCAAGAAAATTAGAGACACCAAGGGAACATTTCATGCAAGCTCAATAAAGGACAAAAATGGTATGGACCTAACAGAAGCAGAATATATTAAGAAGAGGTGGCAAGAATACACAGAAGAACCCACGATCCAGATAATCATGATGGTGTGATCACTCACCTAGAACCAGACATCCTGGAATGCAAAGTCAAGTGGGCCTTAGGAAGAATCACTATGAACAAAGCTAGTGGAGGTGATGAGATTCCAGCTGAGCTATTTCAAATCCAAAAAGATGATGCTGTGAAAGTGCTACTACACTCAATATGCCAGCAAATTTGGAAAACTCAGCAGTGGTCACAGGACTGGAAAAGGTCAGTTTTCATTCCAGTTCCAAAGAAAGGCAATGCCAAAGAATGCTCAAACTATTGCACAATTGCACTCATCTCACATGCTAACAAAGTAATGCTCAAAATTCTCCAAGCCAGGTTTCAACATTATGTGAAGCATGAATTTCCAGATGTTCAAGCTGGATATGGAAAAGGCACAGTAATCAGAGATCAAATTTCCAACATCTGTTGGATTATAGAAAAAACAAGAGAGGCCCAGAAAATGTCTACTTCTGCTTTATTGACTATGCCAAAGCCTTTGACAATGTGGATCACAACAAACTGTGGAAAATTCTTCAAAAGATGGTACTACCAGACCACCTTACCTGTCTCCTGTGAAATCTGTATGCAAGTCAAGAAGCAACAGTTAGAACCAGACATGGAACAACAGACTGATTCCAAATTGGGAAAGGAGTATGTCAAGGCTGTATATTGTCACCCTGCTTATTTAACGTATATGCAGAGTACATCATGAGAAACCCTGGGCTGGAAGAAGCACAAGCTGAAATCAAGATTGCTGGGAGAAATATCAATAACTTCAGATATGCAGATGACACCACCCTTATGGCAAAAAGCAAAGAAGAACTAAAGAGCCTATTGATGAAAGTGAAAGAAGAGAGCAAAAAGCTGGCTTAAAACTCAACATTAAGAAAACTAAGATCATGGCATCCGGTCCCATCACTTCATGGCAAATTGATGGGGAAACAATGGAAACAGTGAGAGACTTTATTGTTTGGGGCCCCAAAATCACCGGAGATGGTGACTGCAGCCATGAAATTCAAAGACACTTGCTCCTTGGAAGAAAAGTTATGAGAAACCTAGACAGCATTTTTTTTCTTTTTTTAAAAATATAAATTTATTTATTTTAATTGGAGGCTAACCACTTTACAATATTGTGTTGGTTTTGCCATACATCAACATGAATCTGCCACGGGTGTACACGTGTTCCCCATCCTGAACCCCCCTCCCACCTCCGTCCCCATACCATCCCTCTGAGTCATCCCAGTGCACCAGCCCCAAGCATCTTGTATCATGCATCAAACCTGGACTGGTGATTCATTTCATATTTGAAATTATACATGTTTCAATGCCATTCTCCCAAATCATCCCACCCTCACCCTCTCCCAAGAGTCCAAAAGACTGTTCTATACATCTGTGTCTCTTTTGCTGTCTCGCATACAGGAAAAAGCAGAGATATTACTTTGCCAACAAGGGTCTGTCTAGTCAAAGCTATGGTTTTTCCAGTAGTCATGTATGGATGTGAGAGCTTGAACATGAAGAAGGCTGAGGTTGAAGAATTGATGCTTTTGAACTGTGGTGTTGGAGAGGACTCTTGAGAGTCCCTTGGACTGCAAGGAGATCAAACCAGTCAATCCTAAAGGAAACCATTCCAGAATATTCATTGGAAGAACTGATACTGAAGCTGAAGCTCCAATACTTAGGCCACCTGATGTGAAGAACTGACTCATTTGAAAAGACCCTGATGCTGGGAAAGATTGAAGACAGGAGGAGAAGGGCATGACAGAGGATGAAATGGTTGGATGGCATCGCTGACTCAACGGACATGAGTTTGAGCAAGCTCCAGGAGTTGGTGAAGGACAGGGAAGCCTGGCCCATGAGGTCGCAAAGAGTTGGACATGACTGAAATACTGAACTGAACTGAACTGATACTTCAATAAAAATTAATTTTATAAAATACAGTGTATAAATATATATATAAAAATATATAAAGTGGAAATTTGTATTTCATTCTTAAACATTTGTAGTTGTTTAGTTATTTTGTAGCTGGGCATTGCACAGTTTCTCAAAACTTGAGATGAGATTGAACATTGCCACTTCATTTCCTGCTCCACACTTTTTCCTGTGGCAGCCACTTCAATAAACCTAGCTTGCAAAGGTATGAATTGATCAAAACAATGTAGCACAATTCACTGTTAAACTAGAAATTACCTCAAGCTAATATTTTCTCAATTTTCAACAGATGTCAAATTTTACTGTTTCCCTCAAAATTTTAATATATCCCTCTGCACTCCTATGCATTCATTACATTCTCCCAGGCCTTCTTGGTGAACAGTTTGGCAACTGTGACTTTGGTTGTTCAGCCATTCCAAAGTTCTCAAGTCTTTTATCTTAATTACAGAATCTGAGTAAATAGACAATAAGAGCTTGAAAATGTAAAATGGAAATTATACATTTTAAAGTTATTCTCTGTTATAATAAGTTTGTATACAGGATTATACCTAAAGTATAATTTATGTAGAGTGCATTATTCTGTAATTTAAATCTATTTTATGTCTTAACTCATTACTCATCTGTCAATTAAGCTTTGAATACATAATAAGAAACAAAATAATTTGAAAAGACAATAAAATATTTGCTTTTGATATTTCTTATACATATAATCTTTTTACCAAGGGTTGTATTTGCCAAGAATATAGCAAAACAATATTATCTCAACACAAAACTTTTAAAGAGTTTAAAATATTTTTACTTTTAAAAACTAACCCTGAGGAATTCCTGGTGGTCCAGTGGTTAGAACTCCACGCTTCCATTGCAGGGGCCACAAGTTCAAGTTCTGGGGGAACTAAGATCCCACAGGCCACACACGATGGCCAAAAAAACCAAAAACATAAACAAACAAAACTGACCCTGAAATGTTGATGACTATTCTTTGTTTGAAAAGAACAAGAAAGACAAGGGTAAGGTTCTTTATTCCCTATAACTTCCCTTGTCAAGAAAGGGAAAGAAGGTCTTTCATTGCATTTTGTTGACAGAGAAACAGACATCCAAAGACTGCGGGACCTGTCCATGGTCCAACGGTACGCAGTTAATCCCAGGTAGAGCTGTTAGAGCTCTCAGCGGGCTTCCCTCTGATCCAGCTGGTAAAGAATCTGCCTGCAATGCAGGAGACCTGGGTTCGATCCCTGGGTTGGGAAGATCCCTTGGAGAAGAGAATGGCTACCCACTCCAGTATTCTGGCCTGGAGAATCCCATGGACTGTATAGTCCATGAGATCACAAAGAGTCGGACACAATTGAGTGACTTTAACTTTCAGAGCTCTTAGCATGGCAAAATCTCATTCCATATTTCTGTTGTAGAAGATTGTACCTAACAATGACTATCCCTTGAGAAGGAAAAGAAAAAGTCTGGTTCATTATTTGTAAAGAATATCATTTGAGTTGTGTTCTCAGGTAGTAAGAATACCGATTACACATAACCACCATGGAGGAGAAGGGGGACATAGAGGATGAGATGGTTGGATAGAATCACCAACCCAATAGGCATAAATCTGAGCAAACTCCAGAAGAGAGTGAGGGACAGGGAAGCATGGCATACTGTAGTCCATGGAGTCACAAAGAATCAGACACAACTTAGCAACTGAACAACAACAATTGGCTAAGTAAATTCATCCATATCCATTCATTTCAACACATATTTGAGTAACTAAAAATTTAGTACTAAACCAAGCACAGTAGAGTTTATAAAGATATCATCCCCACTTTTGGAAAATTTACATTAATAAACCTAAGGGGAAGTTCTATAACATCAAAAACAAATGGCCATACAAAATAGAACCAGATTAGATGTCACATGGAAAATCATAATATTTTAAAAGAAAAAAAAATGTGAACTCTATTTTCTTTTGACAGGAATGTGACTTGAATTGATCTTTGAAGAATGGGCAAAATTTGAATAGATGAAAATGAGTGAATTGGACACAGAGAAGAGAGAGAAGGTTGTGTTTGGAAATACTGTGTATGGCATCCAAACTGGATCAGAGAATAAACACTGAGGAATCATGAGAAGTTGAATAAGAAAATAAAGACCAGATTAGACAAGGCCTTTACTATGGACTTTCTCTTGTAGGCAGTGAAAAATTAACTTTTTGACCTGGCAAGTGACATAAAGAGAGTGTTTTATGGGTCAAGATTTTATGCACCTATATACATAAAATTCCTCCATACAGTTGATTATTCCCAAGAACATAAACCAGCAGAAAGACTGCTGCACTTGTCCAAGAAATCTGTCCATACCATTAAAATGAAGGTATATGGCCTCTTCATGATTCTTCCTCTCCACATACACATACATACACAGAGCCATTTTCTGTATCATTCAAATTTGAGGCATATTTGCTATATATTATGTGCTTATGATGCTGTCCTAGAATATAATTCAAGTCAGTAAAATAAATATATCACTTCCCTATTTCAACTTATAATTTTCTAAAATGGCCAATTTTCAAAGCATATCAGTCATTAAATCAATAGGAGGAAAGATATTCTCTAAAATTCATGTTTTAATTGAACTCCCAAAATATCCAATAAGTACTATCTCTGTGTTTGGGTTAGTGGTGTGTCTTGTACTTAACAAATAACCCCCCAAATCTTTCATTTGATGTCCTAAGACTGTCACTTGGTTGATTCAATGAAGAAGATTCTAAAACGGATTGATCAAGAAAAATCATCCCACTTTGATTCATACAAAATATAGTGTACTCTTGAATTCAATCGAATACATTTTCTTTCTCTATCAGAGATTTTCCATTTACTACCTTTGCTTCCAACAATTGAAAGAGAATGTTCATCCATACAAACTGAGAAGACTGGCTTTCAGCAATTTCTTGTCAGTTAATGGACCAGACCAAATATACACTTTAAAAGCATTGTCAGCTGGGCCCAAGAGATATAGAGCCAGAGGGGAGATTAGGAAAAGATAGAGAGATAGCTATAGAATATTCAGGGGGGCATATCATGTGGTCAGCAATAAATACAGTACTAGAACAAACTGGTCAACAGAAGTGAGGATGCAGTATTTGAAATGAACATGTTGGAATGATACTGAAGCATAAAGTTTGCCAACTGAACACAACATGAAGAATGAAAATTTTGATGAATGAGATCTTCGTTTAGAGACAGCACAACTGAGAATAATTACTAATTGTGTATGAGAAAACAAAAGAAAAATGGTTTCAAAATTAAGTCATCTCCAAAATTTCCCATATTTATTTTCCATTTTTATAAGGCAGTGGCCTCCATTTTCAACTTTGTACTTTTGAAGTACCTCAAAAAATACTTTAAATATTTTGATTACAGTGTTAATGTAAATGCCTCAATCAAACATCACAATTAAATAATTCTAATATTTTTTTAAAATAACTAAAGTACTTTGAAATCAAAGTAGCATAAAAGTCACCAAGGGAAATGCTCAATTTGCTCTCTATCTATAGCTCTTCTCATTGCTTCTATTTGTCTCTTAGTTTACATGATGCTTGTATTTTCAAGAGGTTATTTAACAAACTATAATAAAATTAATTGTCCCCAGACTGATGAAGTCATGGATTCTCAGTGTTCTTGATTTCTAATTACTTTAGCAGAATTCCTTTCTCAGTTGTTTCCTGGTTTATTTGATGTCATATTTATAAAATGAACACTTTTGCTTTTTTCTGTTTGCCTTTTGTTGGTAGTTTTCCATCAGTAAGAAAATCAATTCCTTATTATTACTATTCAAATGGTATAATTTCTGGGCAGTCTGACCAGATGTTTTTAAAGACAGATACTAATCACCAAAAATACTATAAATATATAAAATGGATTATAATCTTTTTCATATACTTGGGAATTAAAATAAACATGAGCATTGCCAAAACTTGACTGTCACTCAAATTCGTTGAAATTCAGCAGTCAATACCAAATTGATAGTCTAACAACTCGTGGCAAATTCCAGTGTTTTAAAGCAAAGACATACAGTCATTTCACAAAGAAAAAGAATATTTTCCCCCAAGTTTTTGATACCTGATTCCTAAGATAAAAAAAAATAGACATATTTCTGTTGAGTAAACTGACAATTTGATTGTATTGTATTTGATGAAAGTATTGATACTTTCATATTTGAATGAATACAAATACAAAGAAAGATTTCATGCCTATCATTATATATTAGTTTAAATTGCATAAATCGGAGAAGGCAATGGCACCCCACTCCAGTACTCTTGCCTGGAAAATCCCATGGGCGGAGGAGCCTGGTAGGCTGCAGTCCATGGGGTCGCTAAGAGTCAGACACGACTGAGCAACTTCACTTTCACTTTTCACTTTCATGCATTGGAGAAGGAAATGGCAACACACTCCAGTGTTCTTGCCTGGAGAATCCCAGGGACGGAGGAGCCTGGCGGGCTGCCATCGTCTACGGGGTCGCACAGAGTCGGACACGACTGAAGCGACTTAGCAGCAGCAGCAGCAAATTGCATAAATAAATATTCTCTATCTTCATTATCCCTTCACTTATTTATATTGAATAGGAAAAAAATAGAAAACCTTTTCTTAGAGGTAATATAAGAATTCTTTTTTCTATTAATCACCATATCATGACTTATTTTTGCTATTCTGTGTAAAGCAATTTCTTTTTAAAACAAGGAACCGTATCACAGATGGAATTAGTTTTCTTTTCTTCCGTATGATAGTTGTCTCTACTATGACTATTATCTAAATACTTGAGATAATGGCTTCACACACAAAACAAAAAAAAAAGTGTTTCTGATTTTACTGAGAAAAATAATAAAACCAACATATATACATTAATTCATTCCTTCAAACGACAAGCATTTATTCAGTAACATTTTGTGTCAGGTACTGTAATAGGTATTTGTGAAGGAAAGGAGCATAAAACAGTTATTTTCTTCAAAGACCCAGTAATAGAGTTAAAAAAGAAATACTTTGGGAGAAACAAACACAAACTGATATATATTTTAAAATGGAGATATACAAGGGATACAGAAAGACAACAAATACAAACTTGGATAAAAAGAAGTTTTAAAATGTCTTCTTGGAGGTAAAGATATCTAAGCTGAAAAATAGAATTTTAAGATGTCAGGAAGAAGATGGCAGAGGAGTAAGACAGGGAGATCACCAACCTTCCCACAAATACATCAAAAACTGATCAAGATATGTAACAACTCCTACAAAGCAGCCTCTAGATGACAGCTGAAGACCTCAGCCCTCCAGGGGACCAGGCTAAGCTCCCTGAAACGAGGTAAGAGAGAGGATGAAGGCATAAAAAAAGAGAAGACAGAACTTCTGGACAGGAGCTTGTGCCCTGAGGACAGGAGGGAGTCCTGGAACAGAAGTGCCCGTGCACTAGGAAGCTCTCTCACAGGTAGGCCCAAGGGGGAGCTGTGGAGTCTCAGAAACCCGGGCAGAGCAGGGGTTTAGAGGGCAGAAAACAGAAAAACCTGCACTTCCCAGCCCATGACTTCTCAGCCCTTGAACAACTCGGGGACTGTGGTCCCAACCAGACTGAGGGCTCAGGGAACTGAGAGAAGCCCATAGAAACCCTGCAGTGCAGAGGGCAAGCCTGGGTAGCCAAGTGTGGCATGGCATACAAACCTGGCCAGTGCACACAACCCTTGTGGCACCAAGGGCAGGCCAGGGTGCCAAGAGAGGGGAGACATACAAACCTCAGGCAGTGCACACAACTCTCACCACACAGAGGTTGGGCCTGGGGAGCCAAAAGAAGAATACACAAGCCCTGAGACAAAGAGGGTTGGCCGGAGAGATGAAACAAGTGCACACAAGCCCTGCAACACAGAGAGAGAGTCCAGGGAACCAAAACCAGTGCACACCAGCTCTGCAACGCAGAGAGCAGACCTGGGGAGCTGAAACAAGTGCACACAAGCCCCACAATGCAGAGGGAGGGCCAGGAAGCCGAGACAAGTGCGCAGAAACCCCATGACACAGAGGGTGGGCTCAGCGGGCTGAGGGAAGCCCCAAACAAGACATTGCAATGCAGAGGGCTTGGTCAGGGAACTGAGAAAATATCCACACAAGCCCCTACCCAGCAAGCTTCAGCCATCAGTGCAGGGTAGGACAAGGGAACAGAAGCATCAGCAATGATGCCAGGGACAAGTAGGGGGCTGGCGGCAGTAAGACATGCTGAGAGAGCCACTTTGAAGCAGCTGTGGAGATAAACATGTCTAACACTGTCAAAGACAGAAGGACTGCCCAAAGACACACTGAACCCTTTGATAGCCCAAAAGCTACTACTGGACACTGCACTGCTCTTCAGAAAGAGAAGACCCAGTTCCATCAACCAGAACACAGGCACAAGCTCCCCCAACCAGGAAAACACCATCCAAGGGGGCAGACTCCACAATCAAGAAGAACTATAACCTTGAGAACCATACGTTTTTCTTATTTTTCTTATAAATCACACTGTTTTTCTCCCCTATATATTTCCACCTGAACATTAGCATTTTGTGATGCTGTGAAGTTTTATTCTGTGCTTTTCTTGTTAAAAATTTTTTTCATTTTAAGATTTTTAAAATATTTTTCACCCCTTTTTTTAAATGAATTATTTTTATTTATTTTTTTTATACATTCAACTGCTTATCCTATAGTACTTTATGGTCTGTAGCTATTCCTGAATACATAGGAAAAAATTTCACACATGTCTATTTATCTTTGCTTTTCTATTATTTCTTTTCTTTCTCTTTTTCTAACCATCTTTCCCACCACCTCCTTTTCACTTTTCCCTGCCTTCTCTTCTTTTTCTCTCTTTTTTTCTGCACTCTTTCCTTTTTCATCAAGTAAGTTAAATTGATGTGCTCTCTTTCCTGTATTCACCAGTTGGCACTCTGCTCATGCTCAGTTTTCCAGATTCAGCATTAGCTAGCTCTGCCTTTAAATTGGTTGGTATAAATTTTGATTTCCCTTGTTCACCAAGTCAATCTCCTGTACTCTTTTCTTTAGAATACTTTGGTTATAACTGTATGTGTGGAAGTGTGTGTATATGTCCCATTATTTCTGCAGTTACCTGCTTATGCTTGATCTCCTCCCATTAGAACACAGGCACATCACCCCTAACAAGAAATCAACACAAACCACTTGACCAACATTTCCCTCAAGGGCAAAAACCAAAAAGAAGAAGGAATAAAACCCTAAAATCTTGGAAAAGGAGACCTCAAGTGGAGCAAATTAGGCAAACTACCTGAAAAAGAATTCAGAGTAATGATAGTAAAGATGATCAAAAACCTTGAAAACAAAATGGAGAAAATCCAAGAAGCAATTAACAAAGACCTGTAAGAGTTAAAGAATAAACATTCAAAGACAAACAAAACAATTACTGAAATTAAAAATACTCTAGAAGGAAACAATAGCAGAATAACTGAGGCAGAGGAACAGATAAGTGCACTGGAAGATAGAATGGTGAAAATAACTGCTGAAGAGCAGAATAAAGGGAAAAGAATGAAGAATTGAGGATAGCCTCAGAGACCTTTGGGACAATATTAAACACACCAACATTCAAGTTATAGGAGTCCCAGATGAAGAAGAAAAAAAAGAAAGGCACTGAGAAATTTTTTGAAGAAATTATAGTTGAAAACGTCCCCAAGATGGGAAAGGAAATAGTCAATCAAGTCCAAGAAGCACAGAGAGTCCCTTACTGGATAAACCCAAGGAGAACACATCAAGACACATATTAATGAAGCTAACAGAGATTAAGCACAAAGAAAAAATATTAAAAGCAGTAAGGGAAAAGCAACAAGTAACATACAAGGGAAAACCCATATGATTAACAGTGGATCTTTCAGCAAAAATTCTGCAAGCCAGAAGGGAATGGCAGGATATATTTAAAGTATTGACAGAGAAAACTCTACAGCCAAGATTACTATATCTGGCAAAGATCTCATTCAAAATTGATGGAGGAATAAAAAGTTTTACAGATATGCAGAAGTTAAGAGAATTTAGCACCACTAAACCAGCTTTGTAACAATACTGAAGGGACTTATATAGCTAGTAAACACAAGAGAAAGGCAAGACCCACAAAAACAAACCCCAATCAATCATGAAAATTCCACTAGGAACATATGTATCAAAAATTACCTCTACATGTAAATGGAGTAAATGCACCAACCAAAAGATACAGACTGACTGAATGGATACAAAAACAGGACCCATATATATGCTGCCTACAAGAGACCCACTTCAGACTTAGAGACACATATGGGCTGAAAGTAAAAGGATGGAAAAAGATATTCCATGTGAATGGAAACCAAAAGAAAGCCAGAGTGGCAATTCTTATTTCAAAAAAAATAAATTTTAAAATAAAGAATATTGTAAGAGACCAAGAAAGACACTACATAATAATCTGCATAATTTATGGACCCAGCATAGGAACACCTCAATACAAACACAAACCCTAACAGGCATCAGAGGGGAAATTGACAGTAACACAATAATAGTAGGAGACTTTAACACCCCACTAACACCAATGGACAAATCATCAAAGCAGAGAATCAATAAGGAAATGCAAACCTTAGATGAAACATTAGATCAAATGGACCAAACTGATATCATCAGGACTTTTCATCCAAATGCAGAAAAATACAATTTCTTCTCAAGTGCACATGCAACATTCTCCAGGATAGACCATATTTTGGGCCACAAATCAATCATCAGTAAATTTAAGACAATTGGAATCACATCAAGTATCTTCTATGACCACAATGCTATGAGAATAGATATCAAACACACACACACACACACACACACAACACAAACTCATGGAGATTAAACAATACTAAATAATGAAGAGATTACTGGAGAAATAAGAAGGGAAATCTAAAGATTCCTAGAAAAAAATGACAATGAAAACATGATGATTCAGTTCTGGGATTCAGTAAAAACAGTTCTAAGAGGGAAGTTTATAGCAATACAATCATACCTCAAAAAGCATGAAAAGCATCAAATAGACAGTTTAACTCCACATCTAGAGTAGCTGGAAAAACAACAACAACAACAAAAATCCAAATTCATCAGAAGGAAAGAAATCATAAAGATCAGAGAAGAAATAAGTGAAAAAAAATGAAAGAAACAATAGCAAAGATTAATAAAACTAAAACCTGGTTCTTTGAGAAGATAAACAAAATCGACAAACCACTAGCCAGACTCATCAAGACAAAAGGGATAAAAATCAAAACAACAGAATTAGGAATGAAAAAGCAGAAGTTACAACAGACAACACAGAAATACAAAGGATCATAAGAGAATATTATGAGAAAAGATATGCTAATAAAATGTACAACCTGGAGGAAATGGACAGATTCTTAGAAAAGTTCAACCTCCCAAGACTGAACCAGGAATAAATGGGAATTATGTACAATCCAATTACAAACACTGAAATCAAAACTGTGATAAAAAATCTGCCAAAAAATAAAAGCCCAGGGCCAGATGACTTCACAGGAGAATTTTATCAAACATTTAGAGAAGACCTATTCTGACTTTTCTAAACTCTTCCAAAAAATTGCAGAGGAAGGAACACTTCAGGCAGGGACAGCACAAAAAAAGAATTACAGGCCAGTGTCACTGATGAACAAAGATGCAAAAATCCTCAACAAAATTCTAGCAAACAGAATTCCACTACACATTAAAAAAGCTCATACACCATGATCAAGTCAGGTTTATTCTAGGGATGCAAGAATTCTTCAATATACACAAATCAATCAATGTGATACCCTATATTAACAAATTGAAAGATAAAAACCATATGATCATCCCTTTAGATGCATAAAAAGCCTTTAACAAACTTCAACACCCATTTATGATAAAAAAACACTTCAAAAAATGGGCATAGAAGAAACCTACCTCAACATAGTAAAGGCCATATATGATAAGTCTACAGTAAACATTATTCTCAATGGTGAAAAACTAAAAGCATTCCCTCTAAGATCAGCAATAAGACAAGGGTCTCCACTCTCATCACTATTATTCAACATAGTTTTGGAAGTTCTAGCTATGGCAATTACAGAAGAAAAAGAAATAAAATGAATCCAGATTGGAAAAAAAGAAGTAAAACTCTCACTGTGAAAGGTTGTTGCTGACCCACAAAATGATGCTGGGATTCGTGGCCTCCGGAGGAGAAGAATTCAATCCAGGGCCAGAGATGAGGCTTGATCGCTCAGAGCTTCTGTGTAATAAAGTTTCATTAAGTATAAAGGAGATAGAGAAAGCTTCTGACATAGGTATCAGAAGAGGGCAGAAAGAGAACCCTATCCACCCCCCCCGCTAGTCTTCAGTTGGATGTTATATAGTCATTTGCTAAGTCACTTCAGTCATGTCCGACTCTGTGCGGCCCCATAGACAGCAGCCCACCAGGCTCCCGTGTCCCTGGGATTCCCCAGGCAAGAACACTGGAGTGGGTTGCCATTTACTTCTCCAATGCATGAAAGTGAAAAGTGAAAGGGAAGTCGCTCAGTCGTGTCCGACTCCCAGCAACCCCATAGACTGCAGCCCACCAGGATCCTCCATCTGTGGGATTTTCCAGGCAAGAGTACTGGAGTGGGGTGCCATTGCCTTCTCTGTATATAGTCACTAGCAGTCTATTAATGAAAGAAAGCAATGTCTTAAAACTCAGAATGGCACCAGGCCTCTCATCCATAAGATGTATTTTGGGATAATCTTGGCACCAGGTGAGTCATCCCGGGCCATAAAACGGTTGACTTGAATCTTGTAGAAGGGCAGATTACCGTACAAATAGTTTCATTTACGTAGGTTAGGGAAACAATACCTGAGTATAACATAATGGTTTGTCAAGTAGGTTCTGAGCCATTAGGCGGAACTGACTTGAAAACAGAGTCTGAGGTAAATGTAGAGTACACTAACGTAGCTTAAGACAAACATTTCCATAAGAAAAATGCATTGGTTAACTCAAGGTTTGAGAATAGTTAACTTTAGGTGAAACCAGGTCTCATTATGGCAATACAATATTTTAAGAGAAACCTTTTACATTTGTATAGAGAAGGGGGGAAAAAATCACTAGTTTGTTTCCTCCTGCCACTTAAGAGAGAGAAAAATGTCTGACACTTGCAGCATATTTCCTCCGTTTGGAGACCTCTGGCCTTCCTGCCTGTTACCCTCTCAACGGTTTGAAGATGACATGATACTACACACAGGAAACCCAAAAGAAACTATTTGAAAATTACCAGCAAATCAGTGAATTCAGTAAAGTCACAGGCTACAAAGTCAACACAGAAATCACTGCATTCCTATATACTAACAATGTAAAACCAGAAAGAGAAATTAAGAAATTAATCCCATTCACCATTGCAACAAAAAGAATAAAATATTTAGCAATAAACCTACCTAAGGAGATAAAAGACCTGCATACAGAAAATTATAAGACACTGGTGAAAGACACAAACAGATGGAGAGATATTCCATGTTCCTGGGTAGGAAGAATCAATATTGTGAAAATGACTATACTACCAAATGCAATCTACAGATTGAATGAGATCCCTATAAAACTACCAATGGCATTTGTCACAGAACTAGAATAAAAAATTTCACAATTCACATGGAAACACAAAAGACCCTGGAAATGTCAACACAGTCTTGAGAAAGAAGAATGGAGCTGGAAGAATCAGCCTTCCTGACTTCAGACTACATTACAAAGCTACAGTCATCAAGACAGTATGCTACTGGCACAAAAACAGACATATAGACCATTTGAACAAGATAGAGGGCCTAGAGATAAATTCACTCACCTATGGGTACCTTATTTTTGACAAAGGATTCAAGAATATATAATGGGGCTGAGATACCTTTTTCAACAAGAGGTGCTGGGAAAACTGGACAGCTATGTGCAAAAGAAGGAAATTAGAACACTTACTAATGCCATCAGTTCAGTTCAGTTCACTCACTCAATCATGTCCGACTCTTTGCAACCCCATGAATCACAGCACGCCAGGCCTCTCTGTCTATCACCAACTCCCAGAGTTTACCCAAACTCATGTGCATCGAGTTGGTGATACCATCCAGCCATCTCATTCTCTGACATCCCCTTCTCCTCCTGCTCCCAATCCCTCCCAGCATCACGGTCATTTCCAATGAGTCAACTCTTCGCATGAGGTGGCCAAAGTATTGGAGTTTCAGCTTTAGCATCAGTCCTTTCGATGAACACCCAGGACTGATCTCCTTTAGGATGCCATACACTAATTCAATACACAAAGATAAATTCAAAATGAATAAAAGTCCTAAATGTAAGACCAGAAACTATAAAACTCTAAGAGGCAAGTATAGGCAGAACATTCAATGACATAAATCAAAGCAAGATTTTCTATGACCCACTTTCTACAGTAATGGAAATAAAAACAAAAATAAACAAGTGGGACCTAATTAAACTTAAAAGCTTTTGCACAACAAAGGAAACTACAAACAAGGTGAAAAGACAACCCTAAGAATGGGAGAAAATGATAGCAAATGAAACAACTGACAAAGATTTAATTTTCAAAGTATACAAGCAGCTCATACAACTCAACACCAGAAAACAGACAACCCAATCAAATAGTGGGGAAAAGACCCAAAAAGACATTTCTCCAAAGAAGACATGCAAATGGCTAACATGCACATGAAAAGATGCTCAACGTTGCTCATTATTTGAAGAACGCAAATCAAAACTACAATGAGATACCACCTCACACCAGTCAGAATGGCCATCATCAAAAAGTCTACAAACAATGCATGCTGGAGAGGGTGCAGAGAAAAGGGAACACTCTTGCATTGCTGGTGGAAATGTAAACTGATACAGCCACTATGAAAGACGGTATGGAGATTCCCTAAAAAGCTAGGAATAAAACCACCATATGACTCAGCAATTCCACTCCTAGGCATATACCCTGAGTAAACCAAAACTGAAAAAGACACATGTACCCCAATGTTCGTTGCAGCACTATTTATAGCTAGAACATAGAAGCTACCTAGATGTCCATCAACAGATGAATGGATAAAGAAGCTGTGGTACATATATACAATGGAATACTACTCAACGATAAAAAGGAACACATTTGAGTCGTTCTAATGCCTTTGACTGTGTAAAACACAATAAACTGTGGAAAATTCTGAAAGAGATGGGAATACCAGACCACCTAACCTGCCTCGTGAGAAACCTATATGCACATCAGGAAGCAACAGTTAGAACTGGACATGGAACAATAGACTGGTTCCAAATAGGAAAAACAGTACGTCAAGTCTGTATATTGTCACCCTGCTTATTTAACTTATATGCAGAGTACATCATGAGAAACCCTGGGCTGGAAGAAGCACAAGATGGAATCAAGACTGCTGGGAGAAATATCAATAACCTCAGATATGCAGATGACACCACCCTTATGGCAGAAAGAGAAGAGGAACTAAAAAGCCTCTTGATGAAAGTAAAAGAGGAGAGTGAAAAAGTTGGCTTAAAGCTCAACATTCAGAAAACAAAGATCATGGCATCTGGTCCCATCACTTCATGGGAAATAGGTGGGGAAACAGTGGAAACAGTGGCAGACTTTATTTTGGGGGGCTCCCAAATCACTGCAGATGGTGACTGCAGCCATGAAATTAAAAGACGCTTACTCCTTGGAAGGAAAGTTATGACCAATCTAGATAGCATATTCAAAACCAGAGACACTACTTTGCCAACAAATGTCCATCTAGTCAAGGTTATGGTTTTTCCAGTGGTCATGTACGGATGTGAAGAAAGTTTGACTGTGAAGAAAGCTGAGCGCCGAAAAATTGATGCTTTTGAACTGTGGTGTGGGAGAAGACTCTTGAGAGTCCCTTGGACTGCAAAGAGATCCAACCAGTCCATTCTAAAGGAGATCAGTCCTGGGTGTTCATTGGAAGGACTGATGCTAAAGCTTTAACTCCAATACTTTGGTGACTTCATGCGAAGAGCAGACCCATTGGAAAAGACCGTGATGCTGGGAGGGATTGGGGGCAGGAGGAGAAGGGGACAACAGAGAATGAGATGGCTGGATGGCATCACCAACTCTATGGACATGAGTCTGAATGAACTCTGGGAGTTGGTGATGGACAGGGAGGCCTGGCATGCTGGGATTCATGGGGTCACAAAGAGTCGGACACGACTGAGCGACTGAACTGAACTGAACTGAACTGAATGATATGGATGAACCTAGAGCCTACTATACAGAGTGAAGTCAGTCAGAAAGAGAAATATGAATATCTTATTTTGACACATATATATGGAATCTAAATTAAGTTGCTACTGATGAATTTATTTTTAGGTCAGCAATGGAGAAACAGACATAGAGAAAAGATAAATTTACACAAGGGCATGGGAGGAAGGAGAGGATGAGATATATGGAGAGAGTAACATGGAAATTTACAATGCCATATGTAAAATAGATAGCCAATGGGGATTTGCTGTATGACTCAGGGAACTCAAACAGGGATTCTTTGACAATCTATATGGGTGGGATAGGATGGAAGATGGGAGGGAGGTTTAGGAGAGAGGGGACATGGGTGTACCTATGGCTGATTCTTGTTGACATATGACAGAAAACCACATAATTCTGTAAAATATTATCCCTCAATTAAAAATAAAGTTTAAAATTCCACTAAAAAATGATCATTAAAAAAAATAGAATTTTGAAGACAGAGGAGTTAAGGACAGAGGATTAGCCAGAGAAAAAGCATAAATTTGAGAAACAACAGATGTACAGCAAAAAACACAAGGAGTTCAGAATTGCTAGAGTGTGGAGTTAAGGCTCAACAGAATAATGTAAGACGGGTCCCAGATTGCAGAGATACCTCATGGAGAGTCATTTTGCATGTTAGAAAAAAATCATGTAACTATGTGAAGAACACACTTGAAGAGACAAAACTTAAAAAAGATATGAGGAATTTAAATAGAGCTGTAGAAGAAGCTCAATGCTGTGTTTAAATCCCAACTCACTTCTATGTAACTTTGCACAAAAACCTGATATCACTATGCTTCAATTTTTTATCTGTAAAGTTGGTATAAAAATGCCTACAAGATTATACACTATTGTCCTATTTTGAAAATGAGCAAACTGATAGCTGAAATAAGGATTAGAATTCAGACAGTTTCAGACAAGTATATGGAAGTTAAGTTAGCAGGACATGGTAACTGATTTCATATAGGAACTGAGCGAGGAATGAGATTTAAGAATATCCCCATGTTTCAGTTTTGGAGACTATTAGCTAATATTGAGAACACCGGAGGAAGAAACGATCTGGTGAAAATGGTAAGGTTTATTTCTTTTTTTTTTTTTTTTCCTCTAATTTTATTTTATTTTTAAACTTTACATAATTGTATTAGTTTTGCCAAATATCAAAATGAATCCGCCACAGGTATACATGTGTTCCCCATCCCGAACCCTCCTCCCTCCTCCCTCCCCATACCATCCCTCTGGGCCATCCCAGTACACCAGCCCCAAGCATCCAGCGTCATGCATCGAACCTGGACT
>NW_011494504.1:151877-165898 GCF_000754665.1 Bison bison bison
CATAGTGGCTGTACTAGTTTGCATTCCCACCAACAGTGTAAAAGGGTTCCCTTTTCTCCACACCCTCTCCAGCATTTATTATTTGTAGACTTTTGGATCGCAGCCATTCTGACTGGTGTGAAATGGTACCTCATAGTGGTTTTGATTTGCATTTCTCTGATAATGAGTGATGTTGAGCATCTTTTCATGTGTTTGTTAGCCATCTGTATGTCTTTTTTGGAGAAATGTCTATTTAGTTCTTTGGCCCATTTTTTGATTGGGTCGTTTATTTTTCTGGAGTTGAGCTGTAGGAGGTTTATTTCTTATAATTGAATTTGAAATAGATCCAAATGAAAATATCTAGCAAGCAGTTAGATATATAGATGTTGAATACAAGAGAGAAAGCTAGGTAGGAGATGAAAATGTGGGAATCATTGTTGTTGTTTTTCAGTTGCCCAGCCATATGTGACTCTTTGTGACCCCATGGACTGCAGCATGCCAGGCTTTCCTGTCCTTTACTATTTCTCCTAGTTTGCTCAAACTCATGTCCATTGATTTGGTGATGCCATCCAACCATCTCATCTTCTGTCCTCCCCTTCTCCTCCAGCTTTCAATCTTTCCCCACATCAGGGTCTTTTCCAATGAGTCAGTTCTTAGCATCATTAGCATTTAGGTATTCATCAAAACCATAAGAATGAAGGAAATGAACAAGAGTACAATGGGACTGAACAAAACCACCCAAAGATCTTCACATCTGAATCCCTGAAATTTATATGCTGCCATATAAGGCATATGTCTTCTAGATGTTCAAGCTGAATTTAGAAAAGGCAGAGGAGCCAAAGATCAAATTGCCAACATCTGCTGGATCATAGAAAAAGAGAATTCCAGGAAAACATCTACTTCTGCTTCATTGACTATATCAAAGTCTTTGATTATGTGGATCACAACAAACTTTGGAAAATTCTTGAAGAGTTGGAAATACAGATCATGTAACTTGCCTCTTGAAAATTCTGTATGCAGGACAAGAACCAACAGTTAGAACCAGACATGGAACAATAAAGTGGTTCCAAATTGGGAAAGGAGTATGTCAAGGCTCTGTATTGTCATCTTGCTTATTTAACTTATATGCAGAGTGCATCTTATGAAATGCCAGGCTGGATGAAGCACAAGCCAGAATCAAGGTTGCCAGGAGAAATATCAATAACCTCAGATATTCAGATGACACCATCATTAAGGCAGAAAGCAAAGAGGAACTACAGAGCCTCTTGATGAAAGTGGGAGAGAAGAGTGGAAAAAGCTGGCTTAAAACAGCGTTCAAAAAACAAAGAACATGGCATCTGGTCCCATCATTTCATGACAAATAGATGGGGAAACAATGGAAACAGTGAGAGACTTTATTTTCTTGGGCTCAAAAATCACTGCAGATGGTGACTGTAGCCATGAAATTAAAAGATGCTTGCTCCTTGGAAGAAAAGCTATGACCAACCTATTACTTTACCAACAAAGGTCCGTATAGTCAAAGCTTTGGTTTTTCCAGTAGTCATGTATGGATGTGAGAGTTAGACCATAAAAAAAGTTGAGAGCAAAGAATTGATGCTTTTGAACTGTGGTGTTGGAGAAGGCTCTTGAGAGTCCCTTGGACAGCAAGGAGATCCAACCAGTCTATCCTAAAGGAAATCGGTCCTGAATATTCATTGGAAAGACACGCTGAAGCTGAAGCTCCAATACTTTGGCCCCCTGATGTGAAGAACTGACTCATTGGAAAAGACCCTGGTGAATGAAGAGTTCCAAGAATACCAAGGAGAGACAAGAAAGTCTTAGTAATGAATAATGCAATGAAGTAGAGGAAAACAATAGAATGGGAAAGACTAGAGATTTCCTCAAGAAAATTAGAGATACCAAGGGAGCATTCATGCAAAGATGGACACGATAAAGATAGATAGACAGAGACTTATATATTTTTAGTGTATATGCACATCTCTTAGCTCAGTCCTCAGAGAAACCCTAGAAGCAATGACATCCCAGTAGAAATAAGCACACCCAGTAGTCAGATCTTGATATTCTAAATATAAGTTTTCAATAAAGGAACTAGGGATCTTTAGAGAAATGGCTGATTCTAGAACTAGCTCAGGGGAAAATGAAAGATGAGCTTATAGGGTCTTCTAGTGCCAGAAAATGAAGCACTTGTGTAAGGTATGTGTGTCAAACATACATCTTCTAGTGCCACAAAATAAAGAAGTACTAACAAAAAAAGTAAACAAATGTATGTTTGTCAAAGGTATGTATGTCAAAAGAACACTGGAGCCAGCCTAAAAGAGCTTCCAATGGTCAAAGGTGGAAGAATTTGAAGATTAAATAATGTATTATTAGATATAACCCAATGTATAAAATAAATATCCACTAGTTCATACTGATATAATTAAATTATTGAATAAACAAACAAATGGAGAGAAGATATATATCTTTCTTACAAAAAATTCCAAGTAATATATGTAGATACTCCTTCCTCCATCCTTTAACCTTCATTCTTCCTTTACCCTCACCATAGGCAGACATGTGTTGAGTATGGACTGCACTTCATGACACATTTTCAAAGAATGGAATATGAAAAGGGAAAAACAGTAACCTCAAAATAGAGAAATCTGACAGATACAAATATGACTAGTGATAAGCCATATAGGTATCATGTATCTCTGACATCATGTGATGAGAAGCGTATTCCACCAATGTGGTCTTTATCTCCCAAATCTGTAACTCCAGTTTAATCATTTGAAAAGCATGAAATAACCCAAATTGGGGGACGTTCTACAAAATATGTAACCAAGTATCTTCAAAACTATTAAGACCATAACAAACTAAAAATGACTAAGATATTGACACAGACATGGGGAATCTAAGGATACATGACAACTAACTTCAATGTGGTATCCTAGATTGACTCCTGAAAAAGACAAAGCACATTAGTGGAGAAGCAGGTGAAATTAAAACAAAGTCTGAAGTTTAGTTGGTAGTAACATACCAATGTTAATTTCTGTTTTAACAAATACACCATGATTATTAACTTGTTAACATCAGGAGAATCTGGGTGATGGGTATATGGGATCCTTGTATTATCTTCATAACTTTTCCATAAGTCTAAAATTATTCCAAAATAAAATGTTTTTAATAAACTTGGTTGACAAATTTTAAAATCCAGAATCTAGCATTTGAGATCATTAAATGCAACCACAGTGATGAGTGATTTTTTAAATGCCAAGACTTAAATATCCATCATATCTATGACCAGTATGTGTCCACTAAAATGTTTTGATGATCTGTAGTAACAATAAAATCTGTGTTCTCCTTAGAGTAGTCATTTAGTCCATATTACGATGAGAAGATCAAAGAAAGCCTCCTTTTCCAATTATATTTAAAAAGAGGTTTCAGACTGCAATATCTCATCTCATAAATGATTCTGGGTAAAAAGGGAAAAATTTTATGAGTGATTCTGGGTAAAGAGTGCAAAGTATGCACCAGTTACCTGCTCCTAATTGAACTTTTAATAACTCTTACCTCTTTTTCTTAACTACTTAAAATGAAAGGTCTTGGTTACTTTCATTCTCACAATATAGTCTCATTTATATTCTACTTGTTTTTTTTTTTTTTTTCCTCTCCAAGATTTCTCTTTTTACTCTTTACCTCTCAAATTTTCCCACCATACTCTCTAGGGTTTTTGTAGTATTGTTAATAATTGAGTTAGGTGCACATCTTCACAATGAAATACTAGCATTTATATCCACTAGCATGGCTAAATTAAGGCTGGTTATACCAAATGTTTTCCAGTATGTGGAGTGCTGGAAATTCCTTATATTATTGTTGAGACTATAAAATGGTATAACTACTATGGAAAACTATTTGGCAAATTCTTGTAAAGTTAAAAATGTACCTACACTAGAACTCAACAATTTCATTTTTAGGTATACATCCTAAAGAAATGAAGGCATATGTCTACAAAAAGTGCATACAAGAAAGTTCATAGCATCTCTATTCATGATAATAAAATATTGTTAGTACTTGAATTGATCATCAAAAGTAGAATGGATGAGCAATTTGTGTTATATTTATACAATAAAATGCTTTTCACAATAAAAATATCAGTACATCCAACAACATGGATAAATTTCAAAAATGACATGCTGAGTGAAACAAGACATGCATAAAAGCACATTCCATTTATATAAAGTAAAAGAAGAGGCCAAATTAATCTATAATGATAGAAATGAAAATGGTTGATGGAGACGGGGGATACTCAGGGAAATTGCACTTAAGGGGCATGAGAGGATTCCCTAAGGTGATTAAAATTTCATATCTTGACTTAGATATCAGATACATAGTTAATTATTTTGTCAGAACTTGTCAAAGTAAAAACAGATCTGTGCATTTACAAAAAATAATTAGGAAAGAACTCACATCTGTTTTATTAATACATGCTTGTTGTTGCTTTTGTTCAGTTGCTTTCTCATGTCAGACTCTTTGTGACACCATGGACTGCAGCCCACCAGGATTCCATGTCCTTCACTATCTCCCAGAGTTTGCTCAAACTTATGTCCATTGAGTCGATGATGCCGTCCAACCATCTCATTTTCTGTCACCCCTTTCTCCTCCTGCACTCAATCTTTCACAGAAACAGAGCCTTTTCCAATGAGTCAGCTCTTTGCATCAGGTGGCCAAAGTATTGGAGCCTCAGCTTCAGCATCAATTCTTCCAAAGAATATGAGGGTTGGTTTCCTTTAGGATTGACAGGTTTAATCTTGCTGTCCAAGGGACTCTCAAGAGCCTTCTAAACTACAGTTCAAAAACATCAATTCTTTGGCACTCTGCCTTCTTTATGGTCCAAATCTCACATCTGTACATGACTATTGGAAAAACCATTGTTTTGACTATACAGATTGTGCCGGCAAAGTGATGCCTCTGCTTTTTCATATGCAGTCTAGGTTTGTCGTAGTTTTCTTCCAAGGAGCAAGTGTCTTTTAATTTCATGGCTGCAGTCACTGTCTGTGGTGATTTTGGAGTGCAAGAAAACAAAGTCTGTCACTATTTCCATTGTTTCCCCATCTATTTGCATGAAATGATGGTACCGGATGAGATGATCTTCATTTTTTGAATGCTGAGTTTTAAGCCAGCTTTTTCAACTCTTCACTTGCATATTAATCAATAGGCTCTTTACTTTCTCTTCACTTTCTGCCATTAGGGAGATGTCATCTACATATAAGAGGTTATTGATATTCATCCCAGGAGTCTTGATTCCAGCTTGAACTTCATCTAGTGTGGCATTTCTCATGATGTGCTCTGCATACAAGTTAAATAAGCAGGGCGAAAATATACAGCCTTGACATACTCCTTGTCCAATTTTGAACCAGCCTATTGTTCCATATCCAGTTCTCATTGTTACTTCTTCACCTGTATACAGGTTTCTCAGGACACAGGTAACATGGTCTGGAATACCAATCTCTTTAAGAATTTTCCAGTTTGTTATGATCCACAGAGTCAAAGGCTTTAGATAGTAAATGAAGCAGAAGTAGATGGTTTTTTTTTGGGGGGGGGTGGGATTCCCTTGCTTTTCCTATGATCCAATGGATGTTGGCAATTTGATCTCTGATTCTTCTGCCTTTTTGAAATCCAGGTTGTATATCTGGAAGTTCCTGGTTCATATACAGTTAAAGCTTAGCTTGAAGGATTTTGAGCATTATTACATTGTTAGCATGTGAAATGAGCACAATTGTGTGGTAGTTTATTGTCACCCTGCTCATTTAACTTCTATGCAGAGTACATCATGAGAAATGCTGGGCTGGAAGAAGCACAAGCTGGATCAAGATTGCCAGGAGAAATATCAATAACCTCAGATATGCAGATGACACTACCCTTATGGCAGAAAGTGAAGAGGAACTAAAAAGCCTCGATGAAAGTGAAAGAGGAGAGTGAAAAAGCTGGCTTAAAGCTCAACATTCAGAGAACAAAGATCATGGCATCTGATCCCATCACTTCGAGGCAGATAGATGGGGAAACAGTGGAAACAGTGACTTTATTTTTCCTGGGCTCCAAAATCACTGCAGATGGTGATTGCAGCCATGAAATTAAAAGACACTTACTCCTTGGGAGGAAAGTTATGACCTAGACAGCATATTCAAAAGTAGAGACATGACTTTGCCAACAAAGGCCCGTCTAGTCAAGGCTATGGTTTTTCCAGTGGTCATGTATAGATGTGAGAGTTGGACTGTGAAGAAAGCTGAGCACCAAAGAATTGATGCTTTTGAACTGTGGTGTTGGAGAAGACTCTTGAGAGTCCCTTGGACTGCAAGGAGATCCAACCAGTCCATCCTTAAGGAAATCAGTCCTAAATATTCATTGGAAGGACTGATGCTGAAGCTGAAACTCCAATACTTTGGCCACCTCATGCGAAGAGTTGAATCATTGGGAAAGACCCTGAAGCTGGGAGGGATTGGGGGCAGGAGGAGAAGGGGACGACAGAGGATGAGATGGCTGGATGGCATCATCAACTCGATGCACATGAGTTTGGGTAAACTCCAGGAGTTGGTGATGGATAGGGAGGCCTGGCATGCTGCGATTCATGGGGTCACAAATAGTCAGACACGACTGAGCGACTGAACTGAACTGAACTGAACTTGAACTTTCTTTGTTGTGGTCCACACAAAGGCTTTGGCATAGTCAATAAAGCAGAAGTAGATGTCTTTCTGGAACTCTCTTGTTTTTTCAATGATTCAACTGATATTGGCAATTTGTAAATCCAGCTTGAACATCTGTAAGTCCACAGTTCATATACTGTTGAAGCCTGGCTTAGAGAATTTTGAGCATTACTTTACTAGTGTGTGAGATGAGTGCAATTGTGCGGTAGTTTGAGCATTCTTTGGCATTGACTTTCTTTCAGATTGGAATGAAAACTGACCTTTTCCAGTCCTGTGGCCACTACTGAATTTTCCAAATTTGATGGCATATTAAGTGCAGCACTTTCACAGCATCATCTTTTAGGATTTGAAATAGCTCACCTGGAATTCCATCACCTCCACTAGCTTTGTTCATAGTGATGCTTCCTAAGGCCCACTTGACTTCACATTCCAGCATGTCTGGCTCTAGGTGGGTGATTACACTATCGTGATTATCTGGGTTGTGAAGATCTTTTTTGTATAGTTCTTCTGTGTATTCTTGCCACCTCTTCTTAAAATCTTTTGCTTCTGTTAAGTCCATACCATTTCTGTCCTTTATTAAGCCCATTTTTACATGAAATGTTCCCTTGGTATCTCTAATTTTCTTGAAGAGATCTCTAGACTTCCCCATTCTATTGTTTTCCTCTATTTCTTTGTGCTGATGCTGAGGAAGTATTTCTTATATCTCCTTGCTATTTTTTGGAACTCTGCATTCAAATGGGTACATCTTTCCTTTTCTCCTTTTCCTTTTGCTTCTCTTCTATTCACAGATATTTGTAAGGCCTCCTAAGACAACCATTTCACCTTTTTGCATTTCTTTTCCTTGGGATGGTCTTGGTCACTGCCTCCTATACAATGTCACGAATTTCTGTCCATAGTTCTTCAGGCACACTATCTATCAGATCTAATCCCTTTAATCTATTTCTCACTTCCACTGTATAATCAAAAGGGATTAGATTTAGGTCATACTTGAATGATCTAGTGGTTTTCCCTACTTTCTTCAATTTAAGTCTGAATTTGGCAATAAGGAGTTCATGGTTTGTGCCACAGTCAACTCCAAGTCTTGTTTTTGCTGATTGTATAGAACTTCTCCATCTTTGGCTGCAAAGAATATAATCAATCTGATTTCAGTATTGACATATCTTGTTTGACCACTTCCAATTTGCCTTGATTCATGGACCTAACATTCCAGTTTCCTATGCAATATTGCTCTCTACAGCATCAGACTTTACTTCCATCACCAGTCACATCCACAACTGGGTGTTGTTTTTGCTTTCTCTCTTCGTTATTTCTGGAGTTGTTTCTTCACTGATTTCCAGTAGCATATTGGGTACCTACCGACCTAGGGAGTTCATCTTTTAGTGTCCTGTCTTTTTGCCTTTCCATACTGTTCATGGGATTCTCAAGGCAAAAATACTGAAATGGTTTGCCATTCCCTTCTCCACTGGATCACGTTTTGTCAGAACTCTCCACCATGATTCATCCATCTTTGGTGGCCCTACACAGCATGGCTCATAGTTTCATTGAGTTAGATAAGGCTGTGGTCCATGTGATTAGATTGGTTAGTTTCCTGTGATTGTGGTTTTCAGTCTGTCCTCCCTCTGATGGAGAAAGGTAAGAGGCTTATGGAAGCTCCCTAATGGGAGAGACTGACTGTAGGGGGAAACTGGATCCTGTCCTGATGGGTGGGACCATGCTCAGTAAGTCTTTAATCCAATTTCTGGTGATGGTCGGGGCTGTGTTCCCTCCCTGTTATTTACCTGGGGCCAAACTGTTGTGGAGGTAATGAAGGTAATGGAGACCTCCTTCAAAAGGTCCCATGCATGCACTGTTACATTCAGTGCTCCCAGCCCTGCAGCAGCCACCACTTCTGGAGATTCCTGGACACTTACGGGCAAGTCTGGGTCAGTCTTTTGTAGGGTCACTGCTCCTCTCTTCTGGGTCCTGGTGAACACAAGGCTCTGTTTGTGCCCACCAAGAGATTGGTTCCCAGTCCTGTGTAAGTTCTCATGGCTCTATGGTGGGATTAATGGCGACCTTCTCCAAGAGGGCTTATGCCATACCTAGATCTGCTCTACCAGAGCCCCTGCCCCTGCAGCAGGCCACTGCTGACCTGTACCTCCACAGGAGACACTCAAACACAGTTCTGTCTCAGTCTGTGTGGAGTCTCTGGGTCCTGGTGCGCACAAGGCTTGTCTGAACCCTCTGAATGTTTCTAGCGGGTATGTTGTTTGATTCTAAACTCAATTTTTCCCCTCCTACCATCTTGCTGCAGCTTCTCCTACGTTCTTGGACATGGGGTATCTCCTCATAGTCACTCACTGTCCTGCCTCCACTCCAGCACCTACCATCTTGTTGGGCTTCTCTGCCTGGAGTTTGGAGAGAAGCATTTGAAAGGTGTCTCCTCTGTGAACCATTTCCTCACTTCTTAACTTCTTAAAGAGACTGGAATACCAAAACACCTGACCTGCCTCCTGAAAAATCTGTATGCAGGTCAGGAAGCAACAGTTAGAACTGGACATGAAACAACAGACTGGTTACAAATCAGAAAAGGAGTACGTCAAGGCTGCATATTGTAACCCTACTTATTTAGCTTCTATGCAGAGTACATCATGAGAAACGCTGGGCTGAATGAAGCACAAGATGGAATCAAGATTGCCAGGAGAAATATCAATAACTTCAGATATGCAGATGACACCACCTTTATGGTAGAAAGCAAAGAAGAACTAAAGAGCCTCTTGATGAAAGTGAAAGAGGAGAGTGAAAAAAAATGGCTTAAAACTCAACATTCAGAAAACTAAGATCATGGCATCAGGTCCCATTACTTCATGGAAAGTAGATGGGAAAACAGTGGAAACAGTGACAGACTTTATTTGGGGGAGGCTCCAAAATCACTGCAGATGGTGACTGCAGCCATGAAATTAAAAGACGTTTACTCCTTGGAAGGAAAGTTATGACCAACCTAGACGGCATATTCAAAAGCAGAGACATTACTTTGCCAACAAAGGTCTGTCTAGTCAAGGCTATGGTTTTTCCGGTAGTCATGTATGGATGTGAGAGTTGGACTCTAAAGAAAGCTGAGCACAGAAGAATTGATGCTTTTGAACTGTGGTGTTGGAGAAGACTCTTGAGAGTCCCCTGAACTGCAAGGAGATCCAACCAGTCCATCCTAAAGGAAGTCAGTCCTGAATATTCATTGGAAGGACTGATGCTGAAGCTGAAACTCCATACTTTGGCCACCTGATGGGAAGAACTGACTCATTCAAAAAGACCCTGATGCTGGGAAAGATTGAAGGCAGGAGGATAAAGGGACGACAGAGGATGAGATGGCTGGATGGTGTCACTGACACAATGACATGAGTTTCAGTAAGCTCCAGGAGTTGGCAATGGATAGGGAGGCCTGGCTTGCTGCAATCCATGGAGTTGCAAAGAGTCAGACATGACTGAGAGACTGAACTGAACTGAACTAAACTTGAACATTCTTTGGCATTGCTTTTCTTTGGGATTGGAATGAAAACAACACTTTCCAGTCCCGTGGCTACTGCTGAGTATTCCAAATTTGCTGGCATATTGAGTGCAGCACTCTAACTGCATTCTCTTCTAGGATTTGAAATAGCTCAGTTAGAATTCCATAACTTCCACTAGTTTTGTTTGTAAATAATGCTTCCCAAGGACTACTTCACTTCACACTCCAGGATGTCTGGCTCTGTGTGGGTGATCACACCATCATGGCTATCTGAGTCATTAAGACCTTTTTTGGTATGGTTCTTCCATGTATTCTTGCCACCTCTTCTTAATATCTTCTATTTCTTTTAGGTCCATGCTGTTTCTGTCCTTTATTGTGCCCATCTTTGCATGAAAATTTCCCATGTTATCTCTAGTTTTCTTGAATAAATCTCTAGTCTTCCCATTCTATTGTTTTCCTCTATTTCTTTGCACTGTTCACTTTAGAAGGCTTTCTTTTCTCTCCTTGCTATTCTTTGGAACTCTGCATTCACATAGGTATATCTCCCCCTTTATCCTTTGCCATTCACTCTCTTCTTTTCTCAGCTATTTGTAAGACCTCCTCAGACAAACATTTGCCTTGTTGAGTTTCTTTTTCTTAGAGATGGTTTTGGTCACTGCCTCCTATACAATGTTATGAACTTCTGTCCATAGTTCTTCAGGCACTTTGTCTATCAGATCTAATCTCTTGAATCTATTTGTCACTTCCATTGTATAATCAAAAGGGATTTAATTTAGGTCACACCTGAATGTCCTGGACTTCCCTCATAGCTCAGACAGTAAAGAATCCACCTGCAATGCAGGAGACCTGGGTTCAGTCCCTGGGTTTGGGAGGATCCCTTGGAGGAGGGCATGGCAACCAGCTCCAGTATTCTTGTCTAGTGGTTTTGCCTACTTTTTTCAATTTAAGTCTGAGTTTTGCAATAAGGAGCTGATGATTTGAGCCACAGTCAACTCCCAGTTTTGTTTTGTTTATTGTATAGAACTTCTCCATCTTCGTCTGCAAAGAATATGATCAATCTGATTTCAGCATTGAAGTCCATATGTAGGGTCATCTCTTGTGTTGTTAGAAGACAGTGTTTTCTATGACCAGTGAGTTTTTTGACAAAACTCTGTTAGCCTTTGCCCTGCCTCATTTTGTGCTGCATGGCCAAACTTGCCTTTACTTCCTACTTTTGCATTCTAACCCCTATGATAAAAATGACATAATTTTTTGGTGTTAGTTCTAGAAGGTCTTGTACATCTTCATAGAATTGTTCAACTTCAGCTCCTTCTGCATTAGTAGTTGGGGCATAGACTTGGATTACTGTTATACTGAATGGTTTGCCTTGGAAATGAGCTGAGATCATTCTGTCGTTTTTGAGATTGCACCCAATCACAGACTCCTTTGTTCCTAAGTTGACTTTCATTGACTATTCCATTTCTTATAAAGGATTCTTGACCACAGTAGTAGATATAATGGTCATCTGAGTTAAATTCACCTATTCCCACCCATTTTAGTTCACTGATTCCTAAAATATTGATGTTCACTCACCATCTCCTGTTTGACCTCTTCCAATTTACCTTGATTCATGGACCTAACACTCCAAGTTCCCAGCATGGGTCTTAGCTTTCACCACCAGCCATATCCACAACTGTGTGTCATTTCTGCTTTGGCTCAGACTTTCATTCCTTCTGGAGCTATTTCTCCACTCTTCTCCAGTGGTATATTGGACACCTACCAATCTGGGGTTTCATCTTTCAGTGTCATATCTTTTTGCCTTTTCATACTGTCCCTGAGGTTCTCAAGGCAAGCATGTTGAAGTGGCTTTTCATTCCCTTCTCCATGGACCATGTTTTGTCAGAACTCTCCACCATGACTCGTGGCCCTCCACAGCATGGCTCATAGTTTCACTGAGTTACATAAGGCTGTGATCCATGTGATCATTGAGTATAGTTTTCTGTAATTGTCATTTTCATTCTGTCTGCCCTCTGATGGATGAGGATAAGAGGCTTGTGCAAGCTTCCTGATAGGAAGGAATGGCTGTGAGGAAAACTGGGCCATGTTCTTGTGGACACGGTAATGCTCCATAAATCTCTAACCTAATTTTCTGCTGATGGTTAGGGCTATGCTCCCTTCCTATAGTTTGGCCTGAGGCAGCCCAATCCTAAATTCTGTAGCTCTATGGTAGGCTATAGGCTCTATTATAGAGGTAATGGTGACCTCCTCCAAGAAGACACACCATGCCTCCCAGAACTGCTGTTGTCAGTGCCCCTGATCCCACAACATGCCACTGTCGACCTGGGCCTCTGTCAGAGACCCCCAGACACTCACAGGCAAGTCTGGCTCAGTCTCAGGTGGGGTCAACTGCTCCTTTCTCCTGGGTCCTGGTGTGCACATGATTTTGTTCGTGCTCTCCAAGAGTCTGTTTCTCTAGTCCTATGCAAGTTCTGTAATCAAATCCTGCTGACCTTCAAAGTCACATTCCCTGAGGATTCTCAGTCTCTTTGCTGGATCCCCATGTTGGGAAGCCTGCTGTGGGGCTTAGAACTTTCACAACAGTGTGAGAATTCCTTTGGTATAATTGTTCTCCAGTGTGGGTCACCCACCCAGCAGCTCTATGATGGAACTAATGGTGACCTCCTCCAAGAGGACTTATGCTACATGCCACACCTCCCAAGACTGCTGCTGCCAGAGCCCCTGTCCCAGAAACAGGCCACTGCTGACCCATGCCTCTCAAACACTCACAGAGAGGGCTGGTTCATTCTCTTGTGGGGGGCTCAGTCTCAGGTGGGGTCACTGCTCCTTTCCCTGGGTCCTGATGCCACAAGGCTTTGTTTGTGCCCTCCAAGTGTCACTAGTGGGGATGAGGTTTGATTTTACATGTGACTGCGTCCCTCCTACCATCTTGTTGCAGCTTTTCCTTTGTCCTTGGGTGTGGGGTATCTTTTTCAGTGAGTTCCAACATCCTCCTGTTGATGTTTGGTCAGTAGCTAGTTGCAATTTTGGTGTTCCCACAGGAGATCAGCACACATCCTTCTACTCCACCATCTTGGTATATAGGCTTAATACCTACAATTAAGCAATTTGTACTTAATACTTATTAAATAATATTTTAATATATAGTATAATACCTAGCCTAGAATCAATTAATAAATAATTGTCCATATATTTTGATTTTCATCAATATCTGGCACATAAGATCAGAATCCAAATCTTCTGGATATATACTCCTTCAACCCAGCAAATTTCTTGTTCCATCTGAAACTAGTTCTATCTTATTTCTAGCCCAGCCTTGCCATTCACAGTGTTGGGAAGAGGTATAGGAAGTGTAAAAACATACTTAGCATGTTAGTCATCTGGTTAAAATGGGAGACATATGGAAAAAAGGAGACAGAAAAAGAAGGAGGAGGGGGAAGGAGAAGAAGGGATAGAGGAAGAAACAAAAACTAGGAAGAGGTATTTTATCCAAAGCAATCCTATAAAAAATTATTTTAAAAGTATCATTGTATGTTATATATGCAGATATATAGTGAATCAGTACAATAATTCAGAATACCTGTATGTCATTAGTCACTCAGCTATGTCAAACTCTTTGTGATCCCATGGACTGTAGCACGCCAGGCTTCCCTGTCCATCACCATCTTCCATAGCTTGCTCAAACTCATGTCCATTGAGTTGGTGATCCCAACCAACCATCTCATCCTCTGTCATCCCCTCCTCCTCCTGCCTTCACTCTTTCCCAGAATCAGGGTCTTTTGTAATGAGTCAGCTCTTCACATCAGGTAGCCAAAATATTGGAGCTTCAGCTTCAGCATCAGTCCTTCCAATGAATATTCAGGATTGATTTCCTTTAG
>NW_011494504.1:166557-169317 GCF_000754665.1 Bison bison bison
CCAACCTAGATAGCACATTAAAAAGCAAAGACATTACTTTTCCAACAAATGTCCATCTAGTCAAAACTATGGTTTTTCCAGTAGTCATCTATGAATGTGAGAGTTGGAAGGTAAAGAAAGCTGAGCACCGAAGAATTGATGCTTTTGAACTGTGGTGTTGGAGAAGACTCTTGACAGTCCCTTGGACTGCAAAGAGATCAAACCAGCCAATCTTAAAGGAAATCAGTCCTGGGTGTTCACTGGAAGGACTGATGCTGAAGTTGAAACTCCAATAGTTTGGCCACCTGATGTGCAGAAGTGACTCGTTGGAAAAGACCCTGATGCTGGGAAAGATTGAGGGCAGGAGGAGAAGAGGTTGACAGAGGATAAGGTGGTTGGATGGCATCACTGACTCGATGGACATGGGTTTGAGAACAAGCTCCAGGAGTTGCTGATGGACAGGGAAGCCTGAAGTGCTGCAGAGGTCACAAAGAGTAGGACTCGACTGAGTGACTGAACTGGAAACTGATTCTGACAGGTGTGAGGTTACACCTCACTGTATTTTGATTTGTAATTCTCTAATAATTAGTGTTACTGAGTATTTCTCATATGTTTGCTGTCCATCTGTATGTCTTCTTTGGATAAATGTCTGTTTAGGTCTTTCACACATTTTGATTGGGTTTTTCTATATTGAGTTGCATAAACTGTTCCTGTATTTTGGAGATTAATCCTTTGTCAGTTGCTTTGTTTGCAAATATTTTATGCCATTCCTCGGGTAGTCTTTTTCTCTTATATACGGTTTCCTTTGCTGTGCAAAAGCTTTTAAGTTTAATTAGGTCCCATTTGCCAATTTTTTTTTTCCACTTTTTAAGGAGGTGGGTAAAAAAAGATCCTGCTGTAATTTATGTCAAAGAGTGTTATGCCTACATTTTCCTGTAAGAGTTTCATACTGTGTGGACTTACATTCCTATCATTAATCCATTTTGAGTTTATTTTTTGTATGGTATTAGGAAGTGTTCTAACTTCACTCTTTTACATGTAGCTGTTCAGTTTTCCCAGCACCATTGTTTGGAGGGACTGTTTTTCCCCCACTGCACATTCTTGCCTTTTATGTCATAGATTAGGTGACCATATGTACATGGATTTATCTCTGGGCTTTCTATCTTGTACCATTGGTCTATATTTCTGTTTTTGTGCCAGAACCATACTATCTTGATTACTGTAGTTTTATAGTATAGTCTGAAGTCAAAGAGTTTTATTCCTCAAGCTCCATTTTTCTTTATCAAGATTGCATTGTTTATTTGGGATCTTTTGTGTTTCCATACAAATTGTAAAAAAATTTTTTCAGTTCTGTGAAAAATGCCATTAGTAATTTGACAGGGATTGCTTGAATCTGTAGATTGTTTTGAGTACTGTAGTCATTTTCACAATATTGATTCTTCTACTCCAAGATCTTAGTATATGTCTCCATTTGTTTGTGGCCTCTTTGATTTCTTTTTGTCAGTATCAAAAAAAGACACATGCACCCCAATGTTCATTGCAGCACTACTTACAATAGCTAGGACATGGAAGCAACCTAAATGTCCATCAACAGAAGAATGGATAAAGAAGGTATGGTATATACATGTACCTATATACAATGTAGTAGTACTCAGCCATAGAAAAGAATGAAGTTGGATTATTTGTAGAGAAATGGATGGGCCTCGAACCTGTCATACAGAGTCAAGTCAGAAAGAGAAAAATGAATATTGTATATTAACACATATATGTGAAATCTATAAAACAATGGTATAAATGATCTCTCAAAACAAAAACAGAGGCACAGACACAGAGAGCAAATGCATGGACACTAAAGGGGGAAATGGAGGGAGCAATAAATTGGGTGCTTGGGATTGATATATACACTAGTGATACGATATATAAAATACATAGGGAGAACTTACTGAATAGTTCAAGAAAGTCTACTCAGTGCTGTGTGATGACCTAAATGGGAAGGAAAAAAGATGGGATATATGTGTATATTTAACTGGTTCACTTTGGTGTACAGTGGAAACTAACACAGTATTGTAAAGCAACTACACACCAATAAAAATTCATTTAAAAAGTAAATTTAAAAATAAGTAAATAAAAGCACTCATTGTCCCACTGTGTTTTTGAAACTTTAAGTGTAAATGATACTATCCTTAGTAATGGTTAGGGCAAACAAAACTGGGCTGAGGTAAATAAGTAGTCAATGAGTCAATGGTTTCCTACTTTTTAGTTATATCAATAAAACACTCAAAAGTGTTTGTGAACTATTTAGATTGCTTGAAAAAAAAGAAGAACCACTTCTTTCAGTATAATTGTTTTCATAGAAGACTTGTGCTAAATAAATAAAATCTTCATGTAAATACTGGGTCAGAAAACAAGAAGCAAAAAAACAAAAACAAAAACAAAAAAACCCTCAAAAGACATTTTGAGAGCCATTCAACAAAGAGCAGCATGATGCTGTTCTACCATCTCTATAGTCATTATAATTTTTAAGCAAAAGATAATATACAAAGCTATTAAGGAATATATGTTAGCAAAGATTCATACAGATCAGTGACATTCATGGCACCCCACTCCAGTACTCTTGCCTGGAAAATCCCATGGACAGAGGGGCCTGGTGGGCTGCAGTCGATGGGGTCGCTAGGAGTCAGACACGACTGAGCGACTTCACTTTATTTTTTCACTTTCATGCATTGGAAAAGGAAATGGCAACCCACTCCAGTGTTCCTACCTGGAGAATCCCAGGGACGG
>NW_011494504.1:170256-196182 GCF_000754665.1 Bison bison bison
GGCTGGCCAGGCCTCCAGAGGCTTAAGAAAATTCCAGGACCCAATCCTTCTCTTATCTAAAGTGCCAGCTGACTTGCTGGTAACAACAGTGTGCTCACCCAGGCAGTGTTCATGCAGGTCAGAATCAGGTTAGAGGTCTACTGTGCTGTTCCTAAAGCCTGAACAAGACTATCTGATTTTAATTTTCTTAACAGTTGGCCTCAGGATTGTTTAGGCTGAAAAGCATAGGAAAAAAGGCAAAATAACATGGGCAGTTTTCTTAAGTCAAATAACAATTCCAAATAGAAGAAACATAATATAATAAGTAAGGGGTTAAACAAAGTATAAAACCATATGTGAACAGTAGGGAACATGTTGAAGAAAAAGTCCCACCATCAATGAGAAGTATGTTTCTGAACATTAAATCCTATATTCATGAACATATTGACTGTCATAGTAATAAAAACAGAATGTTCAATCAAGGTACAAGTAGATCTATCTATGAACCCTGTAATTCCCTACAAAAAGCTACATAAGGATTCTAAGGAGAAACTAATATTAGAAACAGACAACATAGGGGAATAACATTTGGGTCCACAATACCCGAGTTTTCATAGGGAGAAAGTAGTAAGCGGTCCTTTCCCAATATAAATGATCAATATGTGTTAGACATCTGGAAAGAGGAGATCCTAACTGATACACAGAAGTTGTGCTTAGATTATCAGTCACAATACACACTAATTGAGGGGATATTAAAAAAAAATTATAGGATTTAGGAATAACAGTCCATTCACAATGCTTGATGCAATGTTCCAATAAATAGGTCTCCCAGGTGCAAAAAGTTGCTCCACATAGAAGTCCTTCAGTAGTTTTATCACAGTCAGTCCATAAGTGCATGGTATTATCAAATTCCAAATAATTTCCAGTAAAATGTAACCAATGCTGTATGGTGTGCTTAGTCACTTAGTCTTGTCCAACTCTTTGCAACCCCACAGACTGTAGCCAGCCAGGCTTCTCTGTCCATGGGGATTCTCCAGGCAAGAAAACTGGAGTGGGTTGCCATGCCCTCCTCCTGGGGATCTTTCCAACCCAGGGATGGAACCCAGATCTCCCCCACTGTAGGCAGATTCTTTACTGTCTGAGTCACCAGGGAAGCCCAAGAATACTGGAGTGGGTAGCTTATCCCTTCTCCAAAGGATCTTCCCCACCCAAGAATTGAACCAGGGTTTCCTGCATTACAGATGGGTTCTTTACCAGCTGAGCTACCAGGGAAGCCCTCAGTTCAGTTCAGTTCAGTCTCTGTCGTGTCTGACTCTTTGCAACCCCATGAATCGCAGCACGCCAGGCCTCCCTGTCCATTGCCAACTCCTGGAGTTCACTCAGACTCACATCCATCGAGTCAGTGATGCCATCCAGCCATCTCATCCTCTGACATCCCATTCTCCTCCTGCCCCCAATCCCTCCCAGCATCAGAGTCTTTTCCAGTGAGTCAACTCTTCACATGAGGTGGCCAAAGTACTGGAGTTTCAGCTTTAGCATCATTCCTTCCAAAGAAATCCCAGGGCTTATCTCCTTCAGAATGGACTGATTGGATCTCCTTGCAGTCCAAGGGACTTTCAAGAGTCTTTTTCAACACCACAGTTCAAAAGCATCAATTTTTCGGCTCTCAGCCTTCTTCACAGTCCAACTCTCACATCCATACATGACCACAGGAAAAACCATAGCCTTGACTAGATGGACCTTTGTTGGCAAAGTAATGTCTCTGCTTTTGAATATGCTATCTAGGTTGGTCATAACTTTCCTTCCAAGGAGTAAGCGTCTTTTAATTTCATAGCTGCAGTCACCATCTGCAGTGATTTTGAAGCCCCAAAAAATAAAGTCTGACACTGTTTCCACTGTTTCCCCATCTATTTCCCATGAAGTGGTGGGACCGGATGCCATGATCTTAGTTTTCTGAATGTTGAGCTTTAAGCCAACTTTTTCACTCTCCACTTTCACTTTCATCAAGAGGCTTTTTAGTTCCTCTTCACTTTCTGCCATAAGGGTGGTATCATCTGCATATCTGAGGTTACTGATATTTCTCCCAGCAATCTTGATTCCAGCTTGTGTTTCTTCCAGTCCAGCGTTTCTCATGATGTACTCTGCATAGAAGTTAAATAAGCAGGGTGACAATATACAGCCTTGACGTACTCCTTTTCCTATTTGGAACCAGTCTGCCCTAATGTAACCAATATTCTTTCTTAAATATAATGGGTAATGTATGAAATTGGCCCATGACGCTTGTGTTAGCTGTATTATACTAATATATGGTTCCCTGGCACATGGTTCAGTGCACTTAGTAATGCCTTCAGGAATAAGAAGTCTGGAGAAGGGAAAGGCTACTCGACTCCAGTATTCTGGCTTGGAGAATTCCCTGGGGTCACAAAGAGTTGGACATGAATGAACGACTTTCACTTTCAGGAATAAGAACCCAATGGTTGTCAGTAATCCATTCTTTAAATAAGTCCTTTCATGCATAGGAATTGAAAGTGAAAGTTGCTCAGTCATATCTGACTCTTTGTGATGCCGTGGACTATAATAGCTTGCCAGGCTCCTCTATCCATGGAATTCTCCAGGCCAGAATACTGGAGTGGGTAGCTGTTCCCTTCTCTAGGGGATCTTTCCAACCCAGGGATCAAATTCAGGCCTCCTGCAATGCAGGTGGATTCTTTACCATCTGAGCCACCAGGAAAGTCCAAGCATAGGCATTCGTAGACACCAAAATCCCTTGGGCTCTATCTCTTTGAGCTAGGTAATATAACAGCTGTATAGAACAAACAGTCCAATCAAACATATAATTAAAGATTAGTTTGGTTTAGTTGAATTATTATTGAGTCATTAATCAACTATAAAAAGTCTTAATCATACCTTAAGCTGAGTTCATGTGGCTTTAATGTGGCATGTTTCTGTTTATCATTAAGGGTTAAGGCCTGGGCTATATCCTTGCCAGCAGTATGTAATCTTGTGGCCAAGGTTTCTCTGTTAACAGCACTATTCATACCCTTACCAGTACCAATCAGTCCTAACAGAATGTCATACCATGTCGTTTGAGCCTACATTTAGGGCAGGCAGGAAAACTAACATTAAAATATGATACAGTCTTGTTCAAGATGGTAGAGTAGAAGGACATGCACTCATCTCCTGCAAGGGCACAAAAATCACAGCTAGCAGTTGAACAGCCATTGACAGGAGGATGCTGGAATCCATAAAAAAAAATTTAAAAAACCCATGTCCAAAGACAAAGCTACAACAAAGAAGAAGCTACAACCAAATGGTAGGAGGAGTGCAAGCACAATAAAATCAAGTCCTATACCCACCATGTGGGTGATCTACAATCTGGAGAACAATAGTACCAAAGAAGTTCTCCCACTTTTGTGAAGGTTCTGAGCCTCATGTCAGGCTTCCTAGCCTATGGATTTGGTAAAAGGAATGGAAATCCAAGGGAATCTGAAGACCAGTGAGATTTGATTACAGGACTTTCACAGGACTGGGGGAAACAGAGACTCCACTTTTGGAAAGGGCTCAAATAAAATCTTGTGCGTGCCAAGACCTGGGGAAAGGAGCAGTGAGTCCACAGAAGACCGAACCAGACCTGCCTGTGAGTGTTAGAGGGTCTCTTGTGGAGGTGTGGGTCAGCAGTGGCTCACTGTGGGGATGGAGGCACGGGTAGCAACAGTCCTAGAAGGGGCCTCTTGGCTTAAGTCCTCTTGGTCACCATTAACCCTACCACAGAGCCCATAGACTTCAGGGCTAGATTGCCTCAGGCCAAAACAATAACAGAGGGAAAGCAGCTGCACCTATCAGCAGACAATTGTATTCAATTTTTATTGAGCACAGCCCTATCTACCAGAGCAAGACCCTATTTCCCTCACCATCAGTCTGTCCCATCAGGAAGCTTATATAAGCCTCTTAGTCTCATTCACCAGAGGATAGACAGAAGAAGCAAGAAGAACCACAATCCATCACAACTAGAACCAAAGCCACATCACAAAAAGTTAACCAGAATGAAAAAGCAGAGGGCTTTGTCCCAGATGAAGGGACAAGACATAATCTCAGAAAAATAACCAAATGAAGTGGAGATAGGCAGTCTTCTAGAAAAAGAATTCAGAATAATGACAGTGAAGATGATCCAGGAACTCAGAAAAAACAATGGAGGCAAAGATTGAGAAGATACAAAAAAAGTTTACCAAAAACTTAGACCAACTAAAAGAACAAACAGAGATGAACAATGCACTAGAAGGAATCAATAGCAAAATATCTGATGTGGAAAAATGGAAAAGTAACCTGGAGGACAGAATGGTGGTAATCACTGCTGCAGAACAGAAAATAGAAAAAAGAATGAAAAAATAAAGACCGCCTTAGAGGCCTCTGGGACAACTGTAAACCACCAACATTCGCTTTATAGGGCCTCAAAAGAAGAAGAAGTGGGAGAAAAGGACCCAAGAAAATATTTGAAGAAATAATAGCTGAAAACTTCCCATAACATGGTAAAGAATGTATTCAACCAAGTTCAGAAAGCACAGAGTTCTAGGCAGTTATGATAAACCCAAGGGGGATCACATTGAGACACATAGTAATCAAAATGGTGAAAATTAAAGACAAAAATAAAATATTAAAAGCAAGGGAAATATGACAAACAGCATACTAGAGAATCCTTATAAGGTTATCAGCTGATTCCTCAACAGAAACTCTACAAATCAGAAAGGAATGGTATATTATTTAAAGTGATGAAAGGGAAGATCCTACAACAAAGACTACTCTACCCAACAAGACCCATTCAGATTTATTGGAGAAATCAAAAGCTTTCCAGACAAGCAAAAATTAAGAGAATTAAGCACTGCAAAACCAGTTTTACAACAAATACTAAAGGAACTTCTTTAGGCAGACACACAAGAGAAAGAAACGACCTATACAAAACAAATCCAAAACAATTAAGAAAATGGTTTATTTTATTATTGTTGTTCAGTTGCTCAGTCATGTCCAACTCTTTGCAACCCCATGGGTCACAATTACAAATTTTTCTAGCCAGGACATGGAAGCAACCTAGATGTACATTTCCTTCTCCAATGCATGGAAGTGAAAAAATAAAGCTTTTTAAAATCCAGATGAAGAAGAGAATCATTTTGGAATTTTTTGGAAAATACAAATGCCCAAGTATTGTTATTTTTCTCCAAAGGTCCAGTTGTGTTTCTTTTTTAAAAAATTGATTTATCTATTTTAATTGGAGGATAATTACTTTACAATATTGTGGTGGTTTTGGCCATACATTGACATGAATCAGCCACGGGTGTACATGTGCCCTTCTGTCCTGAACCCCCTACCACTCTCTGTCCCCATCCCATCCCTCTGGGTTGTCCAGAGCACTGGCTTTGAGTGCCCTACTTCATGCATTGAACTTGCACTAGTCATCTATTTTACATATGGTAATGTACACGTTTCATTGCTATTCTCTCACGTCATCCACCCTCACCTTCTCCCACATAGTCCAATAATCTGTTCTTTACATTTGTGTCTCTTTTGCTGCCTTGCTAATAAGATTGTCATTACCATCTTTCTAAATTCCATACATATGTGTTAATATACTGTATTGGTATTAATCTTTCTGACTTCACTCTTTCTTATATCTGAGTGATATTCCATTGTGTATATGTACCACAACTTCCTTATCCATTCATCTGCCGATGGACATCTAGGTTGCTTCCATGTCCTAGCTGTTGAAAATAGTGCTGCAATGAACATTGGGGTACATGGGTCTCTTTCATTCTTGGCGTGTATGCCAAGCAGTGGGATTGCTGGGTCATTTGGCAGTTCTATTTCCAGTTTTTTCAGGAATCTCCACACTGTTCTCCATAGTGGCTGTACTAGTTTTCATTCCCACCAACAGTGTAAGAGGGTCCCGTTTTCCCCACACTATCTCCAGCATTTACTGTTTCTGGGCTGGCATGAGATGATACCTCCTGGAGGAGGACGGAGGGCCCTAAATGTCAGCCAGCTTGCTCTCCTTTGGTATTCAACCTTGCGGGATTAGAGTCTTTCACAGGAAAGGTTTTTTTGATTTGTTTTGTTTTGTTTTTGTTTTTGTTTTTTGTCTCTCTGGCGATCCCATGGTTTGGGTTGCTATGTTGCATTAGTTCCCTCAGATTGTCCTCAGGGCATTCAAGTCCAGTACTTACCTTAAGGACTAACGATGCAGCCCACACCTCCCTGTCCAGCCCCAACTCACTGGTAGTGGATACGAACATCTGCGCCCTTTCTCCATTGCTAGCTGCAGTTACATGCATATTCTGTGGGTTTTTTTGTTTTGTTTTTTTTCTCCCCCATGTTATGTTGCCCTCTGAGAATCCAAAGCTCCCCACTGACAGCCTGTGAGAGGGTTTCCTATTTTGTGGAAACTTCTACTCCTTCATGACTCTCTCCCCAGGACAGGTCTCCATCCCTAAATCTTTTGTCTCTGTTTTCATCTTTTATATTTTGTCCTACCTCCCTTCAAAGAGATCAGGCTGCCTTTCTGGGTGCCTGGTGTCCTCTGCCAGGATTCAGAGTTTGTTTTGTGGAAGTTGCTCGACATTCAAATGATCTTTATATGAACCTGTGGGGGAGAAAGTGGTCTCCACATTCTATTCCTTCACCATCTTGAGAACTGCCCCTCTCCAGATCTGTTTCTAATGAGCAGCCCATGTTTTAAAGCAACTGGAGTATATGATGATCTTTTACCTTTATCTAGGTTGTTTCCCTTTTTCAACTTCATATTCAGTGATCCCATTTCATTAAGTTTATGTTTTACAATTTCTCCATCTCTTTTTGTTATTGCTGTTTTTCCTTCTCAAGCCTTAAGCATAGTAGAAAAGCTTTTGTATATACACATATATATAGTTAATTGCTCAGCTGTGTCCAACACTGCTATCCCATGGATTAGCCCGCCAGGTTCCCCTGTCCATGGAATTCTTCAGACAAGAATACTGGAGTGGGTTGCCATTTCCTTCTCCAGGGGATCTTCCTGACCTGGGATTAAACCGAGGTTTCTTTGTGTTGCAAGCAGATTCTTTTAGTCTAAGCCACCAGGGAAGCCCAATATGTATATATATAGTATGTATAATATATATATATTAGAAAATCTATGAATCTTTGCCTAGCTAAAAAAAAATTATGACACTTTGATTTCACTTGTATGACTTAGTATGAATAGAATGCTAGATTTCTAATTTATTTTCACTCAAAACTTTCATATAGTTCCATGTATTTAGGCATCTTCTATTATTACTAAACATCTAGAATATTTATTATCTTAGTGTGCTGGAGTCCAACTCCAGCAACCAGGGATTCAACTTGAAGAGATGGATGGTGTCGGCCAATGAGACAGCCTCTCAGTTTTCTATGGACTGCCTGTTTATTTCAAGTTTAAGATTCTCTTTTATACTTTACAAAAACATTAGGCCAGAGGTTTGACATTTTCAGGTCCCCCTCTCCCAGATTTATTATCTCCATAAATTTTTGTTGCTCTTCAAACAGAGTTCCTGCTTCAGGGATTCTCTCGGAATCAGCCTTATCATCTATTATCTACCTTTTCTAATGTGTCCTATAGTTAACTTGTGATTATATTGTAACTCATGCTACATTCCTCAGTTTACTACTTATCTTCCTAAATCCTGTTTGCCCCTAACGTCCTGAGCTCACTATCTCTTAAAAAGGCTTCTAGCTATAGTGTCTCTAAAAAATTCCTAACTTCTATAAGCTATAGTAAAATATGCTAACTTTACAACATTCCTTAAATCTTTAACTTCTAACTATTTTAATTATTTCTAAGCCCTAAATTCAGTAAACTCCTTTGCCCTAAACTGTCTCCTCACAAATAGGCTTCAGATATCAATCCCTCCCATGGCCTCAAGCTATGCCTATGTGCTCATCCTGGAACACTCTTTTGTAAAAGTCCTTGAACAAATGTCAGTGATTATGAATTATTTTCTGAGCAATGCTGCAGAAGGCTTTGTGCCTTCTCATGCTCCTCTCAAGACCAATAAGCACCTTAATGTTCATTTTCAGTCAACTCAGCTGAGAAGAGGAAAAGACAAGTCAGAATTACAAGTCCTAACTCCTTCATCCCAGGATCCGTGCCTGCAGAATGAGAGGGGGCTGGGGACCAAGCCTCCATTTTGTCAGTAATGCCTAATGCGGCTCCCGACATTAGTGATTTTAAAAAATTGAATGAGGCTTGAAATTTCTAATCCAATTCTGAGAATGTAAAGAGAACTGTTAGAAAAAAGCAGGTTATTAAAAAGTGATATAGTATTATTAACTAAAGTACAGATTTTGTTCAAATTTCACAAAAAGTTATGCTAGTGTTCATTATTTGTTTTCATGCCTTATTCAAGACTTTGCAATGTATTTAATTTAATTGAGCAGCTTCAGCTGCATGCAACAAATTCTGGTCAATTCTCTTCATTTTATTCTATTATAAAGATTTTCTAATTTTCCTTGTTATGGCTTCTTAGATACACTTTCATTTAAAAGTGTACATTTAATTTCCAAATACATAGGATTTTGTTTAAAATATCTTTAATATTAATTTCTCATTTTGATAATAATTTCTTGTTTAAATTCTTTCTTCTCTGCAATAACCCTCTGTGTTTTTTTCAGTCTAACTTTATTGAGGCTTTCAATGGCTAAGTCAAAGGTCTTTATTAGTAACTGTCACATTGTACTTGAAAATATGTGGGTGATTTTCAAATACCTTTTGATATTGAATTTGATATTCAAATATCTTTTGAAATATCAAAAGGTATTTCAAATATCTTTTGACATTGATTTCTAAAATAATTCCACAGTAATAACAACATCTGTATAATTTCAAATCTTTAGACTATGAAAATTTTGCACTGTGTTTTTTTGTCCCTAGTCCCTAGTCTCCTATGTTCCAGAGTCTCCTAGTCTACAGTCTATGGTATCTTGAATAAAATTTGTATCCTACTGATCATATAAATCTTAATTGTATTGAATTGGTTCATGGTGATTTTCAGGTCTACTATATCCTTCTACTTCTTTGTATTAATTCATTCTATCAAATTAATTAATTCATTCTATGAATTTTTGAGTTTGATATTGAAACTCCAACTAAAATATTAATTTATCTAATTAAAAATATAATTGCAATATATAGTGGAACTATCTGTAAATTTATTCCATATTTTCCAAGTCTCTTATAAATGTGTTATCATACTTTTATAATTTAAAAAAATGTTACAAATATAATGAAAACTTTTGATAATGTTGAGCTAGTTGTGCACATGGTGAGGAATCTTGACTAATAAGTGGGGCATAACTTTAGGCAGATAGCTTATGATGGTAATGAGATTGCTCAGTGACCTCTTCCATAAATTTGTGAATTATTCACTCATATGAAGACAGAAATCTGTATTAAAGATACATTCTGTGCAGTATCTCCATTGTATAATTGTAAAGCAGTAATGTTTTTATAGGAATTTATACTTTTGTGCATATGGTGAGCAGCAGGATCATCAGGAGGAATTTTTAAGACATTACAGCACATTATTAATGCACAAGGAGTTAATTCAGCTACCAAAGAGGAGGCGTGTGGCAATCACACAGTGACTCAGTCACATATGCTGTCAGGATTTATCCCTGACCAGACAGATAAATTTTGTTCATAGTAAGTTACCATTAGGCGTGGGCAGTGCTGCTTTCCCGGGCAGGTGAAATTATCTTGAGTTTGAACCTGGCTTGCATTTCTCCAGTGGAAAATACTGTAGTGGTCTCCTATGTCTTTTCTTCTTAATTGCAGCATCCCCTGAAAGATGGAGGTGTAAATCTCAATACATATTACAGTCAGGCCTCCAAGAATAATCAATTCATGAGAATAACAGTGGGTTAATGGCACATTTTTCCTGTCTGGGGATAATCACTGATATGATATTGTCTTTTCCATGCACAGTGACATCAGCAGCTATAGTAATATTTGTTGGGCTGCTTCACCCAGACTTTAGTTCCAATTGCAGTTATTTCATTTATGGATCCAGACACTCTTTCACCTCTAAATGTTAGTAAGGTAAGAGGTTCTCCTTTTTGTACTTTGCCAATTACACATGGAAAAATCAGCAATTGGGCAATTTGATCATGTTTATTAATAAATGGAGCATCCTTTCCTTCATTTTGTAGAATTACTCAGATTTCTCCTTGGTAGTCTGGGTCCATAACTCCTCATTGACACAGATCCCTTGTAACAATAAACTGTAGCATCCTTTGATTAATTCAAAGTGTCCAGGAGGCATTTGATTCCAATACTAGTTGAAATGGCACATATCAATCTTTTAGTAAGCATATGTTCAGATATAGAGTACAAATCCAGTCTGGTGGCCTCAGGAGTAGCTTGGAAAGGGATAATTTCTTAATTGTTTCAGAATGGAAATCTATTTATTTGGAAGAGTCACTTTCATCAAAAGAATTTCTGATTTTCCTATAGGTCCATTATTTAAAATATTGAGGGCAGAATTCAGGTCTCCCAATTTTTATACAAACTCTCTCCAAGTTTAATTAACTGATGTTTAAGCAAACCCTTCATTTCACTCAAATCAACAGCTTGAGGATAATTAGGAATATAAAAATTCCACTGTATGTTATGTTCCTGGACAAACTCTTGTATTAGCTTACATTTAAAATGTGACCAATTTTCACTTTGAATTTGAAGCAGAACACCATAATATAAATTAATTATCTCCAAAGTTTTAATAGTATTAGTCTGATTGGCTTTCCCAAAGGGAATGGCCACCAAACATCCAAAATAGGTATTCTCAAATATTGAGAATACATGTCCACACTTACTGGCATCCTTTATCTTGAATTAATGGGCCAATGTAATCAATTTGCCATATTTTCCCAGGCAACTTGCCACATACCAATTGTCCTTTGACAAGCTGTGGCAAGCTTCTATGCTTAATATATTGACAAAATGGACATTGTAAAGTAACAGATTTAATTAGATTCATAGTTAAAGAAATACCTCAATCCTGAGCCCACCTGTATGTTGCTTTTTCTCCCAGATGGCCACATTTTTGGTATGCTCACAAAGTCAGGCCTTTTAAGTCATTGGAGTCTGGATCAGCTTCTACAGCTTGGATTCGGGTTTGTTCATCTGTAATAGAGTTATACCTTGATTCTGTAGAATTTGGAACACTGTGGGCGTATACATGAAACAATGAAACTTTAGTAGTTTGAACAGTTTCCCAAATGTCAGACCATAATTCCTTTCCCCATAGCCCTTTGGATTGAATTTTCCATTATTCTCTACCCATAAGGGGAACCAAGTGGCCAATCAATTGGCTACTGACCATGAATCTGTGTATGTATGACATTCAGTTAAATTTTCTTGCTTTAGTACCTAAGAACACCATAAAACTCAGCAAACTGGCTACTTTTTACCCTCCCCAGTAGTTGTTAGCAATTTAGTAGTGATTGAATTATATGCCACCATTTCCCAATAGTGAGTGGATCCTATATATTTAGCTGACCCATCAGTGAACCACGTTTGCTGTTTTTCTTGTGTGGTTTAAGAGTCAAAGGGCTTTCCCCATTTTACAGGTGACTCAGTTATCTTAGGCTAATTATAGCCTCTTGCTCAAGGCTTTCTATAGGAATTTCAGAAACCTTTTCAGGTAAGGCAGTGACTCCATGTGGTCCAGGTTTAGTTCAGTCCTGAATATACCATTTCCATTTTATTATGATGGGCACTTCGACTTGCCCAATCTTGTGGTACAAGGACGGTACCCAATGGTACTTTGTACCAGAGAAACTTTGTACCATTGCATGATTGGCACTTAAGATCTCAATATTATAGTGTGATATATAGTCAATTAGGGCTTTCCAGATGGCTCCAGTGGTAAAGAACCTTCCTGCCGATGCAGGAGACTCAAGAAACACAGGTTTGATCCCTGGGTTGGGAAGATCCCCTGGAAGAGGAAATGGCAACCCACTCCAGTATTCTTGCCTGGAGAACCCCAAGGACAAAGGAGTTTGATGGGCTACAGTTCATGGGGTCACAAAGAGTCAGACATAGCTGAGCAACTAACACTAATATTAATATAGTCAATTATTTTGTATCAACCAAATGCCAATAACAAACCAAAAACTTTTTTTTAAGGTAGTGTTATTTCTCCTGACCTTTGGAAATTTCTGTTCAAACTACTGCACAATTGCACTCATCTCACATGCTAGCAAAGTAATGCTCAAAATTCTTCAAGCTAGACTTCAATAGCACGTGAACCAAGAACATGTTCAAACTGGATTTAGAAAAGGTAGCGGAACCAGAGATCAAATTGCCAACATCCACTGGATCACCAAAAAGCAAGAGAATTCCAGAAAAACATCTACTTCTGCTTTATTGACTAAGCTAAAGCCTTTGACTGTGTGGATTGTGCTTCATCTAGTCTGGCATTTCACATGATGTACTCTGAATATAAGTTTAATAAGCAAGGTGACAATATACAGCATTGCCATACTCCTTTCCCAATTTGGAACCAGTCCATTGTTCCATGTCCAGTTCTAACTGTTGCCTCTTAACCTGCATACAGATTTCTAGGGGACAGGTAAGATGGTCTCGTATTACCATCTCTTGAAGAATTTTCCACAGTTTGTTGCCAGGAGAAATATCAGCAACGTCAAATATGCAGATGACACCACTCTTATGGCAGAAAACAAAGAGGAAGCAAAGAGGAACCAAAGAACCTCTTGATGAAAGTGAAAGAGGAGAGTGAAAAAGTTGGCTTAAAACTCAATATTCAAAAAACTAAGATCATAACATCTGGTCCCATCACTTCATGGCAAATAGATGGGGAAACAATAGAAACAGTGAGAAACTTTATTTGGGGCTCCAAAATCACTGCAGATGGTGACTGAAGCCTTGAAATTAAGAGACACTTACTCTTTGGAAGAAAAGCTATGAAAAACTTAGCATATTAAAAAGCAGAAATATTACTTTACCGATAAAGGTCTGTATAATCAAACCTATGGTTTTTCCAGTAGTCATGTATGAATATGAGAGATGGACCATTAAGAAAGCTGAGTGCCAAATAATTGATGCTTTTGAACTGTGGTGTTAGAGAACACTCATGAGAGTCCTTTGGAATACAAGGAGATCAAATCAGTCAATCCTAAAGAAAATCAATCCTGAATATTCATTGGAAGGACTGATGCTGAAGCTGAAACTTCAATACTTTGGCTATCTGATGCGAAGAATGGACTTATTGGAAAAGACCCTGATGCTGGGAAAGATTGAAAGCAGGAGGAGAAAGGGACAACAGAGGATAAGATGGTTGGATGGCATTACTGACTCGATGAACATGAGTTTGAGCAAGCTCTGGGTGTCGGTGATGGACAGGGAAGCCTGGCATACTGCTGTCCAGCGGTTCACGAAAATTCGTTCACAGCTGCGTGACTGAACTGAACTGAACTGAGAATTTCCTACTCTAAAAGCCCAAAGGTATTCTTTTGTCTTGCTGTTTTTGCCATGGGCTCCAAAGTAGTATACTGTTCAGTTATAGAAACATACAACTATGTGTTGCCAGGTTATACTGATCATAAGTCTAAAGCACGCTGTATTGCATTTAGTCACATCAAAAACCTGTTGTTTCTGAACAGCCCATTGAAATTCATGCTTTTTCCTAGTTTCTTTGTAAAGTGGACTCAATATCTGGCCCAAATGCGGAATATACTGTCTCCAGAAACCAAGTAGCCCTACAAATTTCTGAGTCTCCCTCTTCTTTTGGGGAGTTTTAAATTCCATTATGTTTTGCTTAGCCTTAGGCAAAATCTCTCTGTGTCCTTTAGCCCATTGTATTCTTGAGAAAACTTTACAGTGTGGGTGAGTTCTTGAACTTTAGAGAGAAAGTTCATCTCCCATCATTTGTTTTTTAAGATATTAATACATTGGTTTAGAGTTTTTAATACTATTTCCTCTGTTGGCCTTTGTATCATTTAATCAATATAATGAGATATTTGTACATCATCGGACACTTATAGGTGATCTGAATGTTCAGCTGCAAACTTGTGACAAATAGTAGACTTATGTATACAACCTTGTGAAAAGCAGCTGAACATATATTGTCTCCCTTGCCCATGAATACAAATCAATTCCATAATTGTTCTATGGGTATAGTAAAGAAAGCATTGACCAGATCAATTACTGCATATCATTGTCCAAGATTGCTATTTGTTCTATTAAAGCTATAGTATCAGGGATTGCAGCAGAGGTAGAGTTACTTTGTGATCCTATGGACTGTAGCCCACCAGATTGCTCTGTCCATGGGATTCTCCAGGCAAGAATAATGGAGTGGATTGCCATGCTCTCCTCCAGGGGATCTTCTTGACCCAGGGATTGAACCCACACCTCTTAACTTCTCCTGCATTGGCAGGTGGGTTCTTTATCACTTACCCAACCTGGGAAACTCAGCAGCCATACAGAGTTATTTAGTTCACTAAATGTGCTTTGTATAGTTTTAGTAATTCCAACTGCCCCGTGGGAATTCAGTATTGCTTCAATTTAACTAATTTTCTAGTGGCCGGCAATTTTATGGGGGCACAACTAACTTTCCCACAATTTCAGGAGATGCCAGTTTTAAAGCACACACTTCAAACTGATATCTTCTAGCTTCAAGACTGAAAGTCATGCTGGCCAAAATGTCAATCCCCATTATATATTCTGGAATAGGAGTGATCATTACTGATTAAGTTCTTCTAGATAATTGCCCTATTTTAAAATCAATTATAGTTTGTACAACTTCTGTTTACCCCCAAGGCCAGTTATTATCACTTTCACTTTCTGTCCTTTAAAATTCTTGGGATTTCCAAGACAGCAGAGGAATAAAACAGGGAGATTACCTTCCTCCCCACAAACACATCAAAAACTTATCTACATATGGAACAACTCCTAGAGGACCTTTGGAATGCTGGCAGAAGACCCCAGACTTCCCAAAAGCAAGTAAATTTCCTTTTAATGAGGTAGGGAAAGATTTTAAAGAGAGAGAGAGAGAAAGAATTTCAGGACAGGGATATGTGCCCCAAGGAGGAAGACGTGAATGACAAAAAGTTTCCCCACATTAGAAACCACCTCATAGGTGAGGACAGGAGGGAGCTTCCAAACTTCAGAGGGGAGTACAATGGTGGGTGCTCAGGAGACAAAATGGAGAGAATTCACCACAGAGATCATTGTCAAAAGCACTTTCCAGCCAAAAGTGGCTCTCACATTCACACCCACAGCAAAGAGTGGGTGCAGGATGCTGAAACTCAGGCTTGGGTCTTGAACCCAGGGAGAGAACCAGGGTTGGCTGCAGTGAGGATATTCTGAGAGGGCTAGTGGGCACAGCTTAGAGAGACCAAGGAAAAGATCAGATGTCCCAGAAAGGTAAGATATTGTTGTGGATGAGACACTGTAACTCCATGCATTCATAGACAGTGGCTGTGTGCCCCAATGGCCACCAAAACTGGCCAAACCAGTAGCAGTGTCAACAGCAGAATTAGACCCATCTGCAGTTTACAGTCCCAGAGAGGGAAATGTAAGCCACCAAGTAAGGGAAAGTGCCTGAGGCAGCAGGCAAAACATTGCCACTGTGGTCCCAAATCCAGAGGTGGCAGCTACCACCAGGTGGTGGGCAGACACAGGTGCCACCCACACCTTCCTGGGGGCCTAAGCTTTCCTTAGGGACCCACGACTTGGAGGCAGTTCCTCTGGGAAAATGCACGGCCTGCCTCAGGCCAAGTCTCTACCATTGCAGGCATTCCTGGTACATCTCAACTGTGGCTTCGATATCCGTCCCTCTCCCCAGCCTGAGTAAGCAAGTGAGCCCTAACAAGGCTTAGCCTCTCCCCCCCCCAACCCACATCCTCCCCATGTCTGAGAGGGAATAGACACCAGAAGGTGGCCTACAAGCAGAGCCAGGCCCAAAATCAAAGCAGAACATCAGGGGCTGTATGACCAAAGAAGAGAATGGAGTTAGCAGGTACACTGGATTAAATTCCCCAATTAGGCTGAAACTGTGGATTTTAGGGGCAACTGTGGACTTTGGGAGCCAGTAAAAAATATAGTAATGCCATATCTGAGGCTGAGCAGACCCTACACTGCCCACAACAGATCCAGAGACCTTCTTAGAAGTATTGGAGGACTTTGATGTGAGTTCCTTGCAGAGTTCTGGACCATTGAATGTTTCTTTCACAAATAGTCTTGGAGTTTTGTCTTCTGTGCTTTGCAGCCTCTGAAGTCATTCTACAGTAATGGATCAGGCTTGAACACCTGATGCAGGAAACTTGAGTCCAGGACTTTGAACCACCAGAGAATTCCTAACCCCATGGAACATTAATTGGCAAGAGCTCTTCCAAAGGCCACCATCTCAACACTAAGATCAAGCCCTACCCAAAAGCCAGCAAGCTCTGGGGCTGGACGCCCCATGCCAGTCCTCCAGCAAATGAGCATCACAACCCTGCACATTAGCAGGTAGGCTGGCCAAAGCCATACAAAACCCATCGATAGCCCAAACTACATTATTGTACATAGCACTGCCCTTCAGAGAGACAAGATTCAGCTCCACCTACCAGAACACAGGCACAAGTTTGCCAACAAGGAAAACTTCACTAGGCAATGGTCCAAACCCATCCATGGGGGGCAGAATTTACAATAAAGAGGAATTAAGACCTTCCAGCCTGACAAAAGGAGTCTCCAAACATAGTAAGTTAAATGACAGGAAAAGACAGAGAAACATGCAGCAGATGAAGGAACACAGTAAAAACCCACAAGACCAAATAAATGACAAGGAAATAGGCAGTCTACCTGAAAAGAAATTCAGAGTAATGAGAGTAAAGATGAGCCAAAATTGTGAAAAATAAAAATAAAAAACAGAGGCACAGATAAATAGATTGGAAGTATGGATTGAGATTTGATTACAGAACTTACACAGGACTGGGGAAACAGACTCTTGGAGGGCACAAACAAAACCTTGTATGCCCCAGAACCCAGGAGAAAGGAGCAGTGATCCCACAAGAGACTGACCCAGACTTGTCTGTGAGTGCCCAGGAGTCTCCAGGGGAGGCATGGGTCGGTGGTGGCCTGCTGCAGGGTCTGGGGCACTCAGTGTTGCCGTGTGTGCACAGGACCTTCCGAAGGAAGTCACCATTATCTTCATTACCTCCACTAAGGTCTGGTCTCAGGTCAAACAAGGGAAGGAACACAGCCCTGCTCATCAACAGAAAATTGAATTAAAGATTTACTCAGCAAGGTCCCACCCATCAGAACAAGACCCAGTTTCCCCCATGGTCAGTCTCTCCCATAAGGAAGCTTCCATAGGCCTCTCATCCTTATCCATCAGAGGGCAGACAGAATGAAAATCATAGTCACAGAAAACTAACCAAACTGAACACATGGACCACAGCCTTGTCTAATTCAATGTAACTATGAGCAATACTGTGTAGGGCCATCCAAGATGGACGGGTCATGGTGGATAGTTCTGAAAAAAAAAAAAAAAAAGTGGTCCGCTGGATAAGGGAATGGCAAACCACTTCAGCATTCTTGCATTGAGAACCCCATGAACAGTATGAAAAAGCAAAAAGTTATGACACTGAATGATGAATTCCCCAGGTCAGTAGATGCCCAATATTCTACTGGAGAAAAGTGGAGAAATAGTGGAGAAATTCTTTCATACAGAAAGAATGAAGAGATGGAACCAAAGTGAAGATAATGCTCAGTTGTAGATGTGACTGGTGATGAAAGTAAAGTCTGATGCTATAATGAACAATATTGCATAGGAACCTGGAATGTTAGGTCCATGAATCAAGGTAAATTGGAAGTGGTCAAACAGGAGGTGGCAAGAGTAAACATTGACATTTTAGGAATCAATAAACTAAAATGGACTTGAATGGTAAAATTTTAAATCAGGTGACCATTATATCTGCTACTGTGGGCAAGAATCCCTTAGAAGAAATGGAGAGCCCTCATAGTCAACAAAAGAGTCCAGAATGCAGTACATGGGTGCAATGTACTGCAAAATGTACTGTCAAAAACGACAGAATGATCTCTGTTTGATTCCAAGGCAAACCATTCAATATCACAGTAATTCAAGTCTATGCCCCAACCACTGAAGCAAAAGAAGGTGAAGTTGAAAGGTTCTAAGAACTACAACACCTTCTAGACCTAACACCAAAAAAAGATGTCCCTTTTCTCATAGGGGATTAGAATGCAAAAGTAGAAAGTCAAGAGAAACCTGGAATAACAGGTAAGTTTGGCCTTTGAGTACAAAAGGAAGCAGAGCAAAGGCTACCAGTTTTGCCAAGAGAACACACTGGTCTTAACAAACACCCTCTTCCAACAACACAAGAGACGACTCTACACATGGATATAACCAGATGGTCAAAACTGAAATCAGATTGACTATATTCTTTGCAGTTAAAGATTGAGAAGCTCTGTACAGTCAGCAAAAACAGTACTGCATTCCCATTGTGGCTCAGATCATGAACTTCTTATTGAAAATTCAGACTTAAATTGAAGAAAGTAGGAAAAACTACTAGACCATGCAGGTATGACGTAAATTAAATCTATTATGATTATATAGTGGAAGTGAAAAATAGATTCAAGGGATTAGATCTGACAGATGAAGAGTCAGAGAACTACAGACAGAGGTTCATTACATTGTACAGGAGGCAGTGATCAAGACCATTCCTAAGAAAAAGTAATGCAAAAAGGCAAAATGGTTGTCTGAAGAGGCCTTACAAATAGATGAGAAAAGAAGAGAAGCCAAAGGCGAAGGAGAAAAGGAAAGATATATCCACCTGAATGCAGAGCTCCAAACAATAGCAAGGAGAGATTGAAAAAAAAAAAAAAAAAGCCTTCCTCAGTGATCAATGTGAAGAAATAGAGAAAAACAATAGAATGGGAAAGACTAGAGATCTCTTCAAGAAAATTAAAGATATCAAAGGAACATTTCATGCAAAGATGGGCACAATAGACAGAAATGGTATGGCCCTAACAGAAGCAGAAGATATTAAGGAGAGGTGGCAAGAATACACAGAAGAACTGTACAAAAAAGATCTTCATGACCCAGGTAATCAAGATGGTGTGATCACTCACCTAGAGCCAGACATCCTGGAACACAAAGTCAAATGGGCCTTAGGAAGCATCACTATGAACAAAGCTAGTGGAGGTGATGGAATTCCAGGTGAGCTATTTCAAATGCTAAAAGATGATACTATGAAAGTTCTGCACTCAATATGCCAGCAAATTTGGAGAACTCAGCAGTGGCCACAGGACTGGAAAAAGTCAGTTTTTATTCCGATCCCAAAGAAAGGCAATGCCAAAGAATGTTCACACTACTGCACAATTTCACTCATCTCACATGCTAGCAAACTAATGCTCAAAATTCTCCAGGCCAGGTTTCAACAGAATATGAACCATGAAATTTCTGATGTTCAAGCTGGATTCAGTAAAGGCAACATAAGCAGATATCAAATTGCCAATATCCGCTGGATCATGGAAAAAGCAAGAGAGTTCCAGAAAAACATCTACTTCAGCTTTATTGACTACACCAGAGCCTTTGACTATGTGGATCACAACAAACTGGAAAATTCTTAAAAAGATGGGAATACCAGACAACCTGACCTGCCTCTTCAGAAATCTGTATGCAGGTCAAGAAGCAACAGTTAGAATAGGACATGGAACAGCACACTGGTTCCACACGGGAAAGGAGTAAATCAAGGCTATATATTGTCATTTTTTTAATTTAACTTATATGCAGAGTACATCATGAGAAATGCTGGGCTGGATGAAGCACAAGCTGGAACCAAGATTGCTGGGAGAAATATCAATAACCTCAGACATGCAGATGACACGACCCTAATGGCAGAAAGAGAAGAAGAACTAAAGAGCTTCTTGATGAAAGTGAAAGAGGAGAGTGAAAAAGTTAGCTTAAAGCTCAACATTCAAAAAACAAGGATCATAGCATCCAGTCCCATCACTTCATGGGAAATAGATGGGGAAACAGTGGAAACAGTGACAGACTTAATTGTTTTGGCCTCAAAATCACTGCAGATGGTGACTGCAGCCATGAAATTAAAAGATGCTTGCTCCTTAGAAGAAAAGCTATGACCAACCGAGACAGCATATTAAAAAGCAGAGACATTACTTTGCTGACAAAGGTCCGTCTGGTCAAAGTTATTGGTTTTTCCAGTAGTTATGTATGGATATGAGAGTTGGACTCTACAGAAAGCTGAGTGCCAAAGTATTGATGCTTTTGAACTGTGGTGTAGGAAAAGACTCTTGAGACTCCTTTGCACTGCAAAAGATCAAATCAGTCAATCCTAAAGGAAATCAGTCCTGAATATTCATTCCAAGGACTGACGCTAAAGCTGAAACTCCAATACTTTGGCCACCTGATGTGAAGAACTGACTCATTGGAAGACACCCTGATGCTGAGAGAGATTGAAGGCAGGAAGAGAAGGGGACAACAGAAGATTAGATAATTGGATGGTATCACTGACCTGATAGACATGAGTTTGAGCAAGCTTCAGGAGTTGGTGATGCACAGGGAAGCCTGGCATGCTGCAGTCCATGAGGTCATGACAAGTGGGACAGACTGAGTGACTGAAATGAACTGATGGATCGAAAAAACACAAGCAATGTTTAACAAGGACCTAGAAGTATTAATGCTTTTGAACTGTGGTGTTGGAGAAGACTCTTGAGAGTCCCTTGGACTGCAAAGAGATACAACCAGTGCATTCTGAAGGAGATCAGCCCTGGGATTTCTTTGGAAGGAATGATGCTAAAGCTGAAACTCCAATACTTCGGCCACCTCATGCGAAGAGTTGCCTTGTTGGAAAAGACTCTGATGCTGGGAGGGATTGAGGGCAGGAGGAGAAGGGGACGACAGAGGATGAGATGACTGGATGGCATCACTGACTTGATGGACATGAGTCTGGGTGAACTCCGGGAGTTGGTGATGGACAGGGAGGCCTGGCGTGCTGGGATTCATGGGGTTGCAAAGAGTCAGACATGACTGAGTGACTGAACTGAACTGAACTGAGAAGTATTAAAGAAAAGACAATCAGCAATAAATAGCAAAATAACTGAGATTAAACACACACTAGAGGGAACCAGTAGCAGATTAACTGAGGCAGGAGAATGGATAAGAGAGCTGAAAGAATGGTGGGAATAACTGTAGCACAGCAGAGTAAAGAAAAGTGAGTAAAAAGAAATGAGGAAAATCTCAGAGACATCTGGGACAATATTAAGGGAACAAACATTCAAATCATACAGGTCCCAGAAAAAGAAGACTAAAGAAAAAGGCAAGAGAAAATATTTCAAGAGATTATAGTCAAAAATCTTTCCTAAAATGAGAAAGGAATTATCCACCCAATTACCAGTAGCCCAGAGGGTCTCATACAGGATAAACTCAAGTGAAAGATGCCAAGACACATATAAATCAAATTAACAAAAATTAAACACAAAGAACAAATATTAAAAGCAGCAAAGGAAAAGAAACTAATAATATACAAGGAGGTTCCCATAAGGCTAACAGAGGATCAACTGAAGCTCTGTGGGTCAAGAAGGGAGTGACAGGATATACTTAAAGTGCTGAAAGGACAAAACTTACAACTAAGATTATTCTATTAGGCAAGGATCTTATTCATATTCAAAGGAAAAATCAAAAGCTTTATAGATAAACAAGAATTAAGAGAATTCAGGATCATAAACAGCTTTACAACAAATTCTAAACGAACTTCTCTAGACAGGAAACATTAGAGAAAGAAAAGGCCTACAAAAACAAACCCAGAACAACAAAGTAATGGTAATAGGATGCTGCTGCTGCCGCCGCCGCCGCTGCCGCCGCCGCCCCTGCCGCTGCTGCTGCTAAGTCGCTTCAGTCGTGTCCAACTCTGTGCGACCCCATAGACGGCAGCCCACTAGGCTTCCCCGTCCCTGGGATTCTCCAGGCAAGAGCACTGGAGTGGGTTGCCTTTTCCTTCTCCAATGCATGAACGTGGAAACTGAAAGTGAAGTTGCTCAGTCGTATCCTACTCCTAGCGACCCTATGGACTGCAGCCTACCAAGTCTCCTCCGTCCGTGGGATTTTCCAGGCAAGAGTACTGGAGTGGGTTGATGTATCAATAATTACCTTAAATGTTAATGGACTAAATGCTCCAACCAAAAGACACAGATTGGCTGAATGGATACAAAAATTAGTCCCCTATACATGCTGTTGACAAGAGACCCACCTCAGATATAGGGACACATACGGACTGAAAGTGAGGGGCAAGAAGAAGATTCTATGCAAAGGAAATCAAAAGAATGTGGGAGTAGCAATACTTATATCAGATAAAATAGAATTTAAAGAGTGTTACGAGAGACAAAGAAGGGCACTATATATTGATGAAGGGATCAATCCAAGAAGAAGATATAGGAATTACAAATATACATGCACCCAAAATAGGAGCACCTCAATACATAAGGCAAATACTAACAACTATTATAGAGGAAATCGAGAGTAACACAATAATAATGGGAAACTTTAATACCCCATTCACACCAATGGAAAGATCATTCAGACAGAAAATTAATAAAGAAACACAAGCTTTAAACGATACACTGGACCAATTGGACCTAATTGATATCTACAGGGCATTCATCCAAAAGCAGTAGCCTTCACTTTTTTCTTAAGTGCACATGGAACAATCTCCAGGACAGATCATATCTTGGGTCAGAAATCAAGCGTTGTCAAATTTTTAAAAACTGAAATCACTTCAGGCATCTTTTCTGATGACTATGATATAAAATTAGGTGTCAACTACAGGGCGGAGGGACTACAAAACCACAAACACATGGAGGCTAAACAATGTGATACTGAATAAACAACAGGTCACTGAATAACTTGAAAGGAAAATCAAACTATAACTAGAAAATAATGAGAAGGAAAACATGACAACTGGAAACCTATGGGATGCACTAAAGCACTGCTAAGAGGGAAGTTTATAGCAAGAAAAGCTTACATCTAGAGACAAGAAAAATATCTAATAAACAACCTAACCTTAACCTAAAGGAACTAGAAAAAATAGAACAAAAATCCCAAAGTTAGTAAAAATAAATAAATCTTAAGAGCAGAGCAGAAACAAATGAAAAAGAAATAAAGGACACAATAGCAAATACCAGTAGAGCTAAAATATGATTCTCTGAGAAGATAAAATTGACAAACCATCAGAAACATCACAAAAAAGGGGGGGGAATTAGAAAAGAAAAAGGAGAAGATACAGCAGACAATACAAAAGTTCTTAAGAGATTACTATGAGCGACTATATGCCAATAAAAAGGACAATCTAGAAGAAATGGACAAATTCCTAGGAGTAAAACCTTCCAAAACTGCACCAGGAAGAGATAGAAAATATGAACAGACCAATTCCAAGTACAGAAGTTAACACTGTAATAAAAAAAATAGTCTCCAAAAAAAGCAAAAGCCCAGGGTCAGATGGCTTCACAGGTGAATTCTACCAAAAGTATAAAGAAGAGCTAACACATATACTGCTCAAACTCTTTCAGAAAATTGCAGAGGAAGAAAAACTCCCAATCTCATTTATGAGGTTATCATCATCCTGATAATTAAACCAGACAAAAATGCCAAGAAAAAAGAAAATTACAGGCCAATATCATGATGAACACAGATTCAACAATCCTCAATAAAATTCTAGCAAACAGAATCAACAACACATTAAAATGATTGTATACCATGATCAAGTGGGCTTTATCTCAGGAATGCAAGGACTTCAATATATAAAAATCAATGTGATACACCATATTAAAGTTGAAATTTAAAAATCATATGATCATCTCAATAGATGCAGAGAAAGCTTTTGATAAAATTCAACATCCATGTGTGATAAATATTCTCCAGGTAGTAGACATAGAAGGATCATACCACAATGTAGTAAAGGCCATATACAACAAACCCACAGTAAATATTCTCAATGGTGAAAAACTGAAAGCATTTCCTCTAAGATCAGGAAAAAGACAAGTGTGCCCACTCTTGTCACTATTCAACATAGTTTTGGAAGTCTTATCCACAACAATCAGAAAAGAAAAGGAAATAAAAGGAATCTAGAGTGGAAGAGAAATAAAATTTTCATTCTTTGCTGACAACATGACATTAAACATAGAAAGTTACCAGAGCTAATCACTAAATATAGCAGAGTCACCGGATATAGTATTAATACAAAGAAATCCCTTGCATTCCTATACACTAAAAAAAAAAAAAAAAATCAGAAAGAGAAATTAAAGAAGTAATCTCATTTGCCATTGCAACACGAAGAATAAAATACCTAGGAATAGACCTAATTAAAGACACAAAAGACCTGTATGTGAAAACTATAAGACATTTTTGAAAGAAATCAAAGATGACACAAACAGATGGAGAGATATATATACCATTTCTTGGATTGGAAAAATCAATGTTGTGAAATGATTATAATACCCAAATCATTCTACAGACTCAATCAATTCCTACCATACTATAAGTAGTGCTTTTCACAGAGCAAAAAATTTCAAAATATGTGTGGAAACACAAGAGACTCTGAATAGCCAAATCAATCCTGAGGAGGGGAAATAAAGGAGCTAGAGGAATCAATCTTCCTGTCTTCATACTACACTACAAAGCTACAGTCATCAATATAGTATGGTGCTGGCACAAAAACAGAAATATAGGCCAATGGAACAAGATAGAAAGCCCATAGATAAGCCCATGCAACCATGGGCACCTTGACTTTGACAGAGAAGGAAAGAATATGCAATGGAGAAAAGACAGCGTCTTCAATAAGTGTTTCTGGAAAACTGGACAGCTACACTTAAATTAATGAACTTAGCACACCCCCTAACACCGTACACAAAAGTAAACCCAAAATGGATTAAAGACTTATATGCAAGGCCATAAACTATAAAACTCTTAGAGAAAAACATAGAACACCCCTTGACATAAATCACAGTAGGATACTTTATGATCCACCTTTTAGAATAATGGAAATAAAAACAAAAATAAACAAGTGAGACCCAATTAAATTGAAAAGCTTTTGCACAGCAAAAAACAAGGTGAAAAGACAATCCTCAGAATGGGAGAATATAATAGCAAATGAAACAACTGACAAAGAGTAATCTCCAAAATATACAAGCAGCAGATGCAGCTCAATACCAGAAAAACAAACAACAACAACAACAAAAAAAAAAAAAACTGGGCTAAAGACTCAAACATACATTTCTCCAAAGAAGACATACCCAGATGGTAAAGAATATGCCTGCAGTGCAGGAGACCTGGGTATGGAAGATCCACTGGACAAAGAAATGGCAACCCACTCCAGTATTCTTGCTGGTGAATTCCATGGACAGGGGAACCTGGCAGGCTACAGTCTATGAGGTCACAAAGAATCACACACAATGGAGCAGCTAACACACACACACATACACACACAATACACACATGAAGGGATGTTCACCATCTCTCATTATTCAATTCAGTTTAGTTCAGTCGCTCAGTTGTGTCTGACTTTTTGTGACCCCATGAATCGCATCACGCCAGGCCTCTTTGTCCATCACCAACTCCTGGAGTTCACTCAGACTCATATTCATCGAGTCAGTGATGCCATACAGCCATCGCATCCTCTGTCGTCCCCTTCTCCGCCTGCCCCCAATCCCTCCCAGTATCAGAGTCTTTAACAAGCAGTCAACTCTTCGCATGAGGTGGCCAAAGTACTGGAGTTTCAGCTTCAGCATCATTCCTTCCAAACAACACCCAGGGCTGACCTCCTTTAGAATGGACTGGTTGGATCTCCTTGCAGTCCAAGGGACTCTCAAGAGTCTTCTCCAACACCACAGTTAAAAAGCATCAATTCTTC
>NW_011494504.1:196282-199997 GCF_000754665.1 Bison bison bison
TTCTTCACAGTCCAACTCTCGCATCCATACATGACCACTGGAAAAACCATAGCCTTGACTAGATGGACCTTTGTTGGCAAAGGAATGTCTCTGCTTTTGAATATGCTATCTAGGTTGGTCATAACTTTCCTTCCAAAGAGTAAGCGTCTTTTAATTTCATGGCTGCAGTCACCATCTGCAGTGATTTTGGAGCCCCAAAAAATAAAGTCTGTCACTGTTTCCACTGTTTCCCCATCTATTTCCCATGAAGTGATGGGACCGGATGCCGTGATCTTCGTTTTCTGAATGTTGAGCTTTAAGCCAACTTTTTCACTCTCCACTTTCACTTTCATCAAGAGGATTTTTAGCCTCTTTTTAGCCTTTTTCCTCTTCACTTTCTGCCATAAGGGTGGTGTCATCTGCATATCTGAGGTTATTGATATTTCTCCTGGCAATCTTGATTCCAGCTTGTGCTTCTTCCAGTCCAGCGTTTCTCATGATGTACTCTGCATATACGTTAAATAAGCAGGGTGACAATAAACAGCCTTGACGTACTCCTTTTCCTATTTGAAACCAGTCTGTTGTTCCATGTCCAGTTCTAACTGTTGCTTCCTGACCTGTATACAGATTTCTCAAGAGTAGAGAAATGCAAATCAGAACTACAATGAAGTATCACTTCACATTGGTCAGAACGGCTATCATCAAAAAATCTACAAGTAATAAACCCTGGAAAGGGTGTGGAGAAAAGGGAAACCTCTTGCATGTGGGAATGTAAGTGGATACAGCCACTATGGAAAACAGTATGGAGATTCCTTAAAAAAAACAAACTCTTGCATGTGGGAATGTAAGTGGATACAGCCACTATGGAAAACAGTATGGAAATTCCTTAAAAAAACAAACAACTAGTAATCACACTACCGTATGACCCAACAATCTCACTACTGGGTATATACACTGAGGAAGCCATAATTGAAAAAGACGCATATACCCCAATTTTCACTGCAGCACTGTTTATAAGAGCTAGGACATGGAAGCAAGCTAGATGCCCATTGATGGATGAATGGATAAAGTAGTGGTACATACATACAATGGAATAAAAAGTAAAAAATTTGAGTCAATTTTAATGAGGTGGGTGAACCTACAGCCTATTATCCAGAGTGAATAAGTGAAAAAGAGAAAAACATATTGTATATTAATGCACATATATGGAATCTATAAAAATTCTACAGGTGAACCAGTTTGCAGGGCAGCAATATAGATGCAAACATAGAGAACAGATTTTGGACCCAATGGGGGAAGGAGAGGAAGGTACGAATTTAAAGAGTAACATTGAAACATATACATTACCATATGTAAAATAGATAACAAGTGGGAATTTTCTGTATGATCCAGGGAGCTCAAATCCTGTGCTCTGTGAAACCCTAGAGGGGTGGGATGGTGTGGAAGTTGATAGAAAGGTTCAAGAGGGAGGGGACATATGTGTGCCTATGGCTGATTCATGTTTATGTATGACAGAAAGTAACACAATGTTGTAAGGCAATTATCCTCCCATTAAATATTTTAAAAATTCTTGGGATTTCATATATTAAAGAGGCCCCTGCCTCGGTGTTTTTAATGCCCCAACAGTCATTTCTGAGCCACTATCCAAAAAACATTTTTACTTTTACATGAGGCTGCCTATCTTTTCTAGCCTAAGAATCTACCAGATTTTGACCTTCTTTTTTTGTGTGTGAGTAAACTTTTTATTTATTTATTTTTGTTGTTTTTTGTTTGTTTGTTTTTTAAGTATAAATTTATTTCTCTTAATTGGAGGCTAATTACTTTACAATATTGTACTGGTTTTGCCATACATTGACATGAATCTGCCACCGGTGTACATGTGTTCCCCATCCTGAAACCCTCTCCCGCCTCCCTCCCCATATCATCCCTCTGGGTCATCCCAGTGCACCAGCCTCAAGCATCCTGTATCATGCATCAAACCTGGACTGGCGATTCGTTTCACATAATGATATTATACATGTTTCAATGCCATTCTCCCAAATCATCCCACCCTTGCCCTCTCCCACAGAGTCCAAAAGACTGTTCTATACATCTGTGTCTCTTTTGCTGTCTCACATACAGGGTTATTGTTACCATCTTTCTAAATTCCAGATATAGGCATTAGTATACTGTATTGGGAGGAGCTACCCCATGCCCCCACGCCCGAAGCCAGGGGCGGTGAGGAGTTACCCGGAGCCGTGGCTGCGTGGGCGCAGGAGGGCCTAGAGGAGCTATCCCACACTGAAGGTCAGGATGGGCGGCGGTGAGGAGATACTCCTGGTCCAAGGTAAGAAGCAATGGCTGCGCTTTGCTGGAGCAGGCATGAAGAGATACCCCACGCCCAAGGCAAGAGAAACCCAAGTAAGACGGTAGGTGTTGCAAGAGGGCATCAGAGGGCAAACACACTGAAACCATACTCACAGAAAACTAGTCAATAATCACACTAGGACCACAGCCTTGTCTAACTCAATGAAACTAAGCCATGCCCGTGGGGCAACCCAAGACGGGCGGGTCATGGTGGAGAGATTTGACAGAACGTGGTCCACTGGAAAAGGGAATGGCAAACCACTTCAGTATTCTTGCCTTGAGAACCCCATGAACAGTATGAAAAGGCGAAATGATAGGATACTGAAAGAGAAACTCCCCAGGTTAGTAGGTGCCCAATATGCTACTGGAGATCAGTGGAGAAATAACTCCAGAAAGAATGAAGGGATGGAGCCAAAGCAAAAAGAATACCCAGTTGTGGATGTGACTGTGATAGAAGCAAGGTCCGATGCCGTAAAGAGCAATATTGCATAGGAACCTGGAATGTCAGGTCCATGAATCAAGGCAAATTGAAAGTGGTCAAACAAGAGATGGCAAGAGTGAATGTCGACATTCTAGGAATCAGCGAACTGAAATGGACTGGAATGAGTGAATTTAACTCAGATGACCATTATATCTACTACTGTGGGCAAGAATCCCTCAGAAGGAATGGAGTGGCCATCATGGTCAACAAAAGAGTCCGAAATGCAGTACTTGGATGCAATCTCAAAAACGACAGAATGATCTCTGTTCGTTTCCAAGGCAAACCATTCAATATCACAGTAATCCAAGTCTATGCCCCAACCAGTAATGCTGAAGAAGCTGAAGTTGAACGGTTCTATGAAGACCTACAAGACCTTTTAGAACTAACACCCAAAAAAGATGTCCTTTTCATTATAGGGGACTGGAATGCAAAAGTAGGAAGTCAAGAAACACCTGGAGTAACAGGCAAATTTGGCCTTGGAATACGGAATGAAGCAGGGCAAAGACTAATGGAGTTTTGCCAAGAAAATGCACTGGTCATAACAAACACCCACTTCGGACAACACAAGAGAAGACTCTACACATGGACATCACCAGATGGTCAACACGAAATCAGATTGATTATATTCTTTGCAGCCAAAGATGGAGAAGCTCTATACAGCCAGCAAAAACAAGACCAGGAGCTGACTCTGGCTCAGACCATGAACTCCTTATTGCCAAATTCAGACTTAAATTGAAGAAAGTAGGGGAAACCACTAGACCATTCAGGTATGACCTAAATCAAATCCCTTATGATTATACAGTGGAAGTGAGAAATAGATTTAAGGGACTAGATCTGATAGATAGAGTGCCTGATGAACTATGGAATGAGGTTCATGACATTGTACAGGAGACAGGGATCAAGACCATT
>NW_011494504.1:200282-201439 GCF_000754665.1 Bison bison bison
TATCTGAATGCAGAGTTCCAAAGAATAGCAAGAAGAGATAAGAAAGCCTTCTTCAGCAATCAATGCAAAGAAATAGAGGAAAACACCAGAATGGGAAAGACTAGAGATCTCTTCAAGAAAATCAGAGATACCAAGGGAATATTTCATGCAAAGATGAGCTTGATAAAGGACAGAAATGGTATGGACTTGACAGAAGCAGAAGATATTAAGAAGAGATGGCAAGAATACACAGAAGAACTGTACAAAAAAGATCTTCACAACCCAGATAATCACGATGGTGTGATCACTGACCTAGAGCCAGACATCCTGGAATGTGAAGTCAAGTGGGCCTTAGAAAGCATCACTATGAACAAAGCTAGTGGAGGTGATGGAATTCCAGTTGAGCTATTCCAAATCCTGAAAGATGATGCTGTGAAAGTGCTGCACTCAATACGCCAGCAAATTTGGAAAACTCAGCAATGGCCACAGAACTGCAAAAGGTCAGTTTTCATTCCAATTCCAAAGAAAGGCACTGCCAAAGAATGCTCAAACTACTGCACAATTGCCCTCATCTCACACGGCTAGTAAAGTAATGCTCAAAATTCTCCAAGCCAGGCTTCAGCAATATGTGAACCGTGAACTTCCTGATGTTCAAGCTGGTTTTAGAAAAGGCAGAGGAACCAGAGGTCAAATTGCCAACATCTGCTGGATCATGGAAAAAGCAAGAGAGTTCCAGAAAAACATCTATTTCTGCTTTATGACTATGCCAAAGCCTTTGACTGTGTGGATCACAATAAACTGTGGAAAATTCTTCAAGAGATGGGAATACCAGACCACCTGATCTGCCTCTTGAGAAATTTGTATGCAGGTCAGGAAGCAACAGTTAGAGCTGAACATGACTGATTCCAACAGAACAGCTGAACAGACTGGTTCCAAATAGGAAAAGGAGTTCGTCAAGGCTGTATATTGTCACCCTGTTTATTTAACTTATATGCAGAGTACATCATGAGAAACGCTGGACTGGAAGAAACACAAGCTGGAATCAAGATTGCCAGGAGAAATATCAATAACCTCAGATATGCAGATGACACCACCCTTATGGCAGAAAGTGAAGAGGAACACAAAAGCCTATTGATGAAAGTGAAAGTGGAGAGTGAAAAAGTTGGCTTAAAGCTCAA
>NW_011494504.1:201539-202383 GCF_000754665.1 Bison bison bison
TGCAGCCATGAAATTAAAAGACGCTTACTCTTTGGAAGGAAAGTTATGACCAACCTAGATAGCATATTCAAAAGCAGAGACATTCCTTTGCCAACAAAGGTTCGTCTAGTCAAGGCTATGGTTTTTCCTGTGGTCATGTATGGATGTGAGAGTTGGACTGTGAAGAAAGCTGAGCACCGAAGAATTGACGCTTTTGAACTGTGGTGTTGGAAGAGACTCTTGAGAGTCCCTTGGTCTGCAAGGAGATCCAACCAGTCCATTCTAAAAAGATCAGTCCTTGGTGTTCTTTGGAAGGACTGATGCTGAAGCTGAAACTCCAGTACTTTGGCCACCTCATGCGAAGAGTTGACTTACTGGAAAAAACTCTGATGATGGGAGCGATTGGGGGAAGGAGGAGAAGGGGATGACAGAGGATGAGATGGCTGGATGGCATCACCGACTCGATGGACATGAGTTTGAGTGAACTCCGAGAGTTGGTGATGGACAGGGAGGCCTGGTGTGCTGTGATTCATGGGGGTCGCAAAGAGTCGGACACGACTGAACTGAATACTCCATTGTGTATATGTACCAAGCTTTCTTATCCATTCGTCTGCCAATGGACATCTAGGTTGCTTCCATGTCCTGGCTATTGTAAACAGTGCTGTGACGAATATTGGGGTACACGTGTCTCTTTCAATTCTGGTTTCCTCGGTATGTATACACAGCAGTGGGATTGCTGGGCCATATGGCAGTTTTATTTCAGGTTTTTAAAGGTATCTCCACACTGTTCTCCATAGTGGCTGTACTAGTTTGCATTCCCACCAACAGTGTAAGAAGGTTCCCTTTTCTCTGCACCCTCTCCAGC
>NW_011494504.1:202483-206366 GCF_000754665.1 Bison bison bison
TCATTTGCTATTATTTTCTCCCATTCTGAAGGCTGTCTTTTCACCTTGGTTATAGTTTCTTTTGTTGTGCAGAAGCTTTTAATTTTAATTAGGTCCCATTTGTTTATTTCTGCTTTTATTTCCAATATTCTTAGAGGTAGATCATAGAGGATCCTGCTGTGATTTATGTCGGTGAGTGTTTTGTCTATGTTTTCCTCTGGAGTTTTATAGTTTCTGGTCTTACATTTAGATCTTTAAAGAGAGCCATAAACATATCTTTTCTAGATACTCTGTTAATTGCTTTTGTTGCATTCCCTGTCTTCCTTTTCTTTCAAAATTCCATTTTCCTAAATCACCCAGTTGCTGGACTTAATCAATTACTACATTAATGGGAGTGCCCATCTCATTTAACAAAGGGTTAAAATGACATGCTTGTAACTGGGAAGAGCCATTTTAAAGATTTTGTTTCTCATCTGTACTATTAAAAGCATTTGTGACATCTCATCTACATGCCCCACAAAGATAGCACTTTTCATTCATAGCCTCCTCCTTCAGTCTGAACACAGTGGTTTAAAGTATTCCAAGGGTGATCACTTCCATCTAAAGTGGATTCTAAAGAATATTTCTTAATGCACCCTTCAACCACTGCTTCTAGAAGATTTGCGTCTCCAGGACTTTTTACTTTTATTTCTAAAAACTTGTTGCACAAAAGAATCATTGCTGATAGTGTCAAATTTATTTGTGTCATCCTCATCTATGAGAATTTCAGCTGCCCCAGTATCATATATGCACACTACCCAGGAAAAGAGGGCTCTCCAGACCTGTGAACAACCTGCTTATGATGTCATTAATTTCATGTTGAGTGTAATCCTCAAGGGTGTCTTTCCTAAGTATCATTATAGATCAACATGCATGAACAACATTGAAACCACAAATCCAACACATACAATAGAGTCACAAAAACCAATACACAATAGACCATTTAGACTTAATTGATATCTACAAGACACTATCTCCGTAAAAAGCAGAATACACATTCTTTTCAACTGAGTATGGAATGTTCTCCAGGACAGACCAATTACTAGCTCACAAAACAAGTCTCAACAATTTAAGAAGATAGAAAAGATATCAAGTATTGTTCCAGACCACAACTGTATGAAACAAAAATCAACTACAGAGAGAAGAAAGATTTTAAAAATATATATGGAGACTAGACAACATGCTACTAAAAAAAAATCATTGGCTCAATGATGAAATCAGAAAACATCTCAAGAAAAACATCAATGAAAGCATTATTTTACAAAATCTATGTGATGTAGCAAAAGCAGTTCTAAGAGTAAAGTTCATAGCAATACATGTGTTTCTCTAGAAACAAGAGAAACTCATACAACCTAACCAATCACCTAAAAGAATTAGAAGAAAACAAAGCCCCGAGTCAGGAAAAGGAAGGAAATAATAAAGATCAGAGAGGAAACGAACAGAGTAGAAATTTCAAAAAATAGAAAAGATCAATGAAACCAAAAATTATTTTTTTGAAAAGATAAACAAAATTGACAAACCTCTGGCCAGACTCACCAAGAAAAAATGAGAGATGGCCCAAATGAATGAAATAAGAAATGAAAGAGGAAAACTAACAACCAGTACCACCAACATACGAAAAAAGTACCCAGCAAGTTGGGTAGCCTATAAGAAATTGACTAATTTCTATAAACTTACAGAGTGCTAAGACTGAGTCAAGAAGAAGCAGATAATCTAAACAGATTGATCAGTAGAAGTAAAACAATCTGTAATTTAAAAACCTCCCTGCAAACAAAAGTCCAGGACCAGATGGCTTCACAGAGGAACTCTTCTAAGCACATATAGAAAAATATATACCTATCCTTCTCAAGCCATTTCAAAAAATTAAAAAGCAGGGAACACTATTATCCTGACATCAAAATCAGATGAAGACACTACAAAAAAGAAAATTATAGCCAATATATTTGATGAGTATGGATTAAAATCACCAAAAAAAATCAGCAAACTGAATCAAACAATGCATACAAAGGATCACAAATCATGATCAAATTGAATTTATTCCAAGGTCACAAGGATGCTTCAATTTATGCAAGTAAATCAATATAATGCACCACATTAACAAAAGGAAAGACAAAAACTATACGATTATCTCAATAGATGAAGAAAAGGCATTTAACAAAATTCAACATCCATTTATGATTAAAAAAAACTTCATCAAAATGGATATAGAGGGAACATAACTCACCATAGTAAAGGTCTTTTACAACAAACTCACTGACACTATAATACTAAAAGCTGAACCCCTTCTCACTAAAATTAGGAACAAGACAAAGATGCCCACTCTCATTGCTTCTATTTAGCATAGTATTGGAAGTACTAGCAACAGTAATCACACTAGAAAAAGAAGCTATCCAAATTCGAAAGGAAGAGATAAGACTGTCACTATTTGCAGATGACAGGATACACTACATCAGTTCAGTTCAGTTCAGTTACTCAGTCGTGTCCTACTCTTTGCGACCTCGTGAATCGCAGCACGCCAGGCCTCCCTGTCCATCACCAACTCCCAGAGTTCACTTAGACTCATGCACATCGAGTCGGTGATGCCATCCAGCCATCTCATCCTCTGTTGTCCCCTTCTCCTTCTGCCCCCAATCCCTCCCAGGAACAGAGTCCTTTCCAGTAAGTCATCTCTTCGCATGAGGTGGCCAAAGTACTGGAGTTTCAGCTTTAGCATCATTCCTTCCAAAGAACACCCAGGGATTATCTCCTTTAGAATGGACTGGTTGGATCTCCTTGCAGTCCAAGGGACTCTCAAGAGTCTTCTCCAACACCACAGTTCAAAGCATCAATTCTTCGGCGCTCAGCTTGCTTCACAGTCCAACTCTCGCATCCACACATGACCACTGGAAAAACCATAGCCCTGACTACATGGACCTTTGTTGGCAACTAATGCCTCTGCTTTTCAATATGCTATCTAGGTTGGTCATAACTTTCCGTCCAAGGAGAAAAGGTCTTTTAATTTCATGGCTGCAATTACCATCTGCAGTGATTTGGGAGCCCAAAAAAAAATAAAGTCTGATACTGTTTCCACTGTTTCCCCATCTATATGTCAAGAAGTGATGGGACCAGATGCCATGATCTTCGTTTTCTGAATGTTGGGCTTTAAGCCAACTTTTTCACTCTCCTCTTTCACTTTCATCAAGAGGCTTTTTAGTTCCTCTTCACTTTGTGCCATAGGCTGATGTTATCTGCATATCTGAGGTTACTGATATTCCTCCCGGCAATCTTGATTCCAGCTTGTGCTTCTTCCAGCCCAACATTTCTAGTGATGTACTCTGCATAGAAGTTAAATAAGCAGGGTGACAATATACAGCCTTGATGTACTCCTTTTCCTATGTGGAACCAGTCTGTTGGTCCATGTCCAGTTCTAACTGCTGCTTCCTAACCTGCATATAGGTTTCTCAAGAGGTAGGTCAGGTGGTCTGGTATTCCCAATTCTTTCAGAATTTTCCAATTTATTGTGATCCACACAGTCAAAGGCTTTGGCATAGTCAATAAAGCAGAAATAGATGTTTTTCTGGAACTCTCTTGCTTTTTTGATGATTCAGCGGATGTTGGCAACTTGATCCCTGGTTCCTCTGCCTTTCCTAAAACCAGCTTGAACATCTGGAAGTTCACGGTTCATGTATTGCTGAAGCCTGGCTTGGAGAATTTTGAGCATTACTTTACTAGCGTGTGAGATGAGTGCAATTGTGCAGCAGTTTGAGCATTCTTTGGCATTGCCTTTCTTTGGAATTGGAATGAAAACTGACATTTTCCAGTCCTGTGGCCACTGCTGAGTTTTCCAAATTTGCTGGCATATTGAGTGCAGCACTTTCACAGCATC
>NW_011494504.1:206466-218414 GCF_000754665.1 Bison bison bison
GCTCAACTGGAATTCCATCATCTCCACTAGCTTTGTTCGTAGTGATGCTTTCTAAGGCCCGCTTGACTTCACATTCCAGGATGTCTGGCTCTAGGTGAGTGATCATACCATCGTGATTATCTTGGTCATAAAGATCTTTTTTGTACATTTCTTCTGTGTATTCTTGCCACCTCTTCTTAATATCTTCTGCTTCTGTTAGGTCCATACCATTTCTGTCCTTTTCAAGCCCATCTTTGCATGAAATGTTCCCTTGGTATCTCTAATTTTCTTGAAGAGGTCTCTAGTCTTTCCCATTCTGGTGTTTTCCTCTATTTCTTTGCATTGATTGGTGAGGAAGGCTTTCTTATCTCTTCTTGCTATTCTTTGGAACTCTGCATTCAGATACTTATATCTTTCCTTTTCTCCTTTGCTTTTCACTTCTCTTCTTTTCACAGCCATTTGTAAGGCCTCCCCAGACAGCCATTTTGCTTTTTTGCATTTCTTTTCCATGGAGATGGTCTTGATCCCTGTCTCCTGTACAATGTCATGAAGCTCAATCCATAGTTCATCAGGCACTCTATCTATCAGATCTAGTCCCTTAAATCTATTTCTCACTTCCACTGTATAATCATAAGGGTCTTGATTTAAGTCATACCTGAATGGTCTAGTGGTTTCCCCTACTTTCTTCAATTTAAGTCTGAATTTGGCAATAAGGAGTTCATGATCTGAACCACAGTCAGCTCCCGGTCTTATTTTTACTGACTGTATAGAGCTTCTCCATCTTTGGCTGCAAAGAATATAATCAATCTGATTTCGTGTTGACCATCTGGTGATGTCCATGTGTAGAGTCTTCTCTTGTGTTGTTGGAAGAGGGTGTTTGCTATGACCAGTGTGTTCTCTCCACAAAATTCTATTAGCCTTTGCCCTGCTTCATTCTGTATTCCAAGGCCAAATTTGCCTGTTACTCCAGGTGTTTCTTGACTTCCTACTCTTGCATTCCAGTACCCTATAATGAAAAGGACATCTTTTTTGGGTGTTAGTTCTAAAAGGTCTTGTAGGTCTTCATAGAACCGTTCAACTTCAGCTTCTTCAGCATTACTGGTTGGGGCATAGACTTGGATTACTGTGATATTGAATGGTTTGCCTTGGAAACGAACAGAGATCATTCTGTCATTTTTTAGATTGCATCCAAGTACTGCATTTCAGACTCTTTTGTTGACCATGATGGCTACTCCATTTCTTCTAGGGGATTCCTGCCCGCAGTAGTAGATACAATGGTCATGTGAGTTAAATTCACCCATTCCAGTCCATTTTAGTTACACTACATAGAGAACCTTAAAATCTCCACCCCAAAAATATTAGAACTAACACATGAACTCACCAAGTTTGCAGGATACAAGGTTAATATTTTAAAAATCTGTGTTGTTTATACATATTAATAATCAAATATCACAAAGGAAAGTAAAAAAAAAATTCCATTTAAAAAATACCTAGGAATAAAATTAACCAAGGAGATGAAAGACCTATTTACTGAAAACTGGACTGGAAGAAAAGCAAGCTGGAATCAAGATTGCCAGGAGAAATATCAATAACCTCAGATATGCAGATGACACCACCCTTATGGCAGAAAGTGAAGAAGAACTAAAAAACCTCTTGATGAAAATGAAAGTGGAGAGTGAAAAAGTTGGCTTAAAACTCAACATTCAGAAAACGAAGATCATGGCATCCGGTCCCACCACTTCAGGGGAAATAGATGGGGAAACAGTGGAAACAGTGTCAGACTTTATTTTTAGGAGCTCCCAAATCACTGCACATGGTGACTGCAGCCATGAAATTAAAAGACGCTTACTTCTTGGAAGGAAAGTTATGTCCAACCTAGATAGCATATTCAAAAGCAGAGACATTACTTTGCCAACAAAGTTCCGTCTAGTCAAGGCTATGGCTTTTCCTGTGGTCATGTATGGATGTGAGAGTTGGACTGTGAAGAAGGCTGAGCACTAAAGAATTGATGCCTTTGAATTGTGGTGTTGGAGAAGACTCTTGAGAGTCCCTTGGACTGCAAGGAGATCCAACCAGTCCATTCTGAAGGAGATCAGCCCTGGGTGTTCTTTGGAAGGAATGATGCTGAAGCTGAAACTCCAGTACTTTGGCCACCTCATGCGAAGAGTTGACTCATTGGAAAAGACTGATGATGGGAGGGATTGGGGGCAGGCGGAGAAGGGGACGACAGAGGATGAGATGGCTGGATGGCATCACTGACTCGATGGATGTGAGTCTGAGTGAACTCTGGGAGTTGGTGATGGACAGGGAGACCTGGCGTGCTGCGATTCATGGGGTCGCAAAGAGTCGGACACGACTGAGCAACTGAACTGAACTGAACTGATAAAACATTGATAAAGAAAGCTGAAAATGATTCAAAGAAATGAAAAAAAATATCCCATGCTCTTAGATTAGATCGGAAGAATCAATATTATTAAAATAGGTAAACTACTCAAAGAAATCTGCAGACTTAATGCAATTTCTCTCAAAATACCCAGAAGTATTTTCATAGAACTAAAACAGATAATTCTGAAATTCATATAAAACCTCAAATTGCCAAAGCAATCCTGGGAATAAAGAATAAAGCTGGAATTATAATCTTCCAGACTTTAGGACTATACTCCCAACCTATGGTAATCAAAGTAGGGTGGTATTAGCACACACATAAAAAACAGAACATCAGAACATAAATCAATGGAACAGAAATAGAGAGCCCAGAAATAAATCCACACACCTATGGTCAATCTATAACAAAGGGGACAAAACTTTATAATGGATAAAAGACAGTCTCTTCAAGAAAAGATACAGGGAACGCTGGCCAGCTACATGTGAAACAATGAAATTAGAACTTTTCCTCATACAATATACAATACTAAAGTGAAAATGGTTTAAAGACCAAAATTTGAGACATGACACCATAAAACTCCTAGAAGAGAACATAGACAGAACACTCTTTGACATAAATTGTAGCAACACATTTTCAGATTGGTCTGCTAAGGCAAAATAAATAAAAGCAAAAATAAACAAATGAGACATTTAAACTTAAAAGCACTTACATAGCAAAGGAAATCATCAAGAAAACAAATAGATGATCTATAGAATGGGAGAAAATATTTACAAACAATGCAACCAACAAGGGGTTAATATTCAAAGTATTCAAATAACTCATGCAACTCAAAATCAAATAAGCAACCCAATTAAGAAGGGGGCAAAAGACCTGACTAGACAGTTTCTAAAGAAAACACATAGATGGCTAAGACGTACATGAAAAGATGCTCAACATTGCTTATATCAGAGAAACACAAATCAAAAGCACCATGAGATGTCACCTCACACTATTCAGAATAGCCATCATCAAAAAGCCTACAATTAATAAATGCTGGAGAGGGTGTGGAGAAAAAAACCCCACTCCTACACTGTTGCTTGGAATATAAATTGGTGTAGCAGTTTGGGAAACAGTATAGTGGTTCCTTAAAAAACTAAAAGTAGAACTACCATATGATCCAGCAATTCCACTCCTGAGTATGCATCCAAAAAAGAGGTTCTCAAAAATGCAAGTGAAGACAAATCTCTGACTATAGCAAACCATAAGCTGATGTCATGTAATTAATTTTATACAGTAATGAGTTTTGCAGCAGAACAGTATTCTAATTTAGTTCTGCCAAAGTCAAGTGAGACCATATCACACCTTCCAATTTGGCCCGTACAAAAATTACCCTCAGCTCCTTGTCCATTTTATAACATCCTCATGCTCTTGAGATATGACAGATCAACAGTGGAACAAACATCAAGGATAGATTGATTTAGATACTTGCCTCTGACTTGATAGAAAACACAGGAGCAGTGTAGCAAATTACAATGAAACTTCCCAGTCCCAGGAATGAGGTTGGTAAAGCTTCTTTTGTGCTTGCTTTTTTTTTTTCCTGGAAGGCCCTTAAACTTACACCTGTTCCTTTCCCAAGAAAGCAACACCTACATACCAACTTACTAGGCAAACAGTCATACACGACTATTAAGAAACGGAATGCTTTTCTGTCAGTTCACATGGAGCACTTTATTAATGCCACATTTGAGTCAGTCTTATTAAACAAAAAAACTATTTAAGAGCTCCAGCACAGAGCATCGATGCACTCTGCCAGGTCCATGATTTGCATTTGAAGGATAAGATTCAGTGTTCACAGTCAATCACAAGTGAAACTACTACTTTGAGGGGCATATTAAATACACCAGTAATCTGGGCATCAAGATATTCATACTTTGAGCTCTAGACGTTGTTCTTTCACTGTCACTTATACAAGCATGAAGTCAAACTGATAAGACCTAGATGAAAACAGTCCTTTTATGTGAGGTTCAACAATTTTTATTCATTTCTTTCTAAAGATAATGAGCTTGTAGTACTAAAGACTGATGGAAATTAACAAAACAAAAACTAACCCTGCCTCAGCCACAATTCAGTTTTCTTCCCCAGATTCTTCCCAAACCATCACTATATAAAAGACCCCAAAGAAAAGCTTTTCAAAAACCACTAAAATAACCAAGGAACCAAATCATACTAATATTTTGACTGATTTTAAGGCACTGATCTCAGGAAATCTCACTATTGTTCTCTCTATGCAGATCAAAGCTGAAAATGAGCAACAACACTGAGCAGCAGTATGTGTGGTCAAAACAAAACAAATGGTGAGCAGATCTGGGGCAACAGAGCTTGGTCTGAATATGAAAGTAGAAAGTTTTGCACATTTTAAAATTTTTGGTCATTACATGACAATGATTATATTCTAAAAATCTAGGTTTTCACACAGTAAATCTATTCCCTGTTTTATATATATATGACAGCACTTGACCTTTCCAGCTAATAATTATACCGTTTTTCTTTATTAATTTGCTTCCTGCTATGTTCACAGCAAATTATTCCCACTTTCTTTTTTGCAATTAATTGTATGATTTGTTTAATTGATCCTTCCCCAGTTTGGATATCTTTTTCCAAATTGTTGCTATTTCTTTTAAATTGTGATTTAGTATTTAGGAAAATGTTACTTTCCAACTGTACAAAGACAAAATATAATAACTATGTTCTTGAACCTCTTTTTTATTCTTGAACCCAATTCCCACCACATCAAAAACAATTCTAGGCTACTAAGAGAGTGAGAATTCAACTCAGTTCTGACACTTTCTACCCAGAGGCAGCATCACATTCTACAGGTCACGGATTCAAGACTACAAGACTAAATTCAGGTGGAAGTTACATGCCCTAATTGTTGCTATAAATAAGAAATCCCCATGACCCCTTCCTCTGGTTCAATTAATTTGCTAGAGCAACTCACAGAACCCATAGCAATATTTTCCTCACCAGATTACCAACTTATTACAACAAGATATAACTCAGGAACCATCAGAATAAAGAGATACACAGGGCAAGGCACAGAGCTTCCATACTTTTTCCAGGCACTTCACCATCTCAGCACATGTAATCTGGAGGTTTTACAAACACTGTCCTTTTGGGGTTTTACTGAGGCCTCATTACTTAGGCATGATTGATGAAATCCTTGACCATTGGCAACTAATTCAATCTCCAACTCCCTTTCCCCTCCCCCAAGGTCAAAGGGATGGTGCTGAAAACTCCCATCCACTCCCAAAGCTAGTGGATGTGATGGAATTCCAGTTGATCTGTCTCAAATCCTAAAAGATGATGCTGTGAAAGTGCTACTTTCAATATGCCAGCAAATTTGGAAAACTCAGCAGAGTCCACAGGACTGCAAAAGGTCAGTTTTCATTCCAATCCCAAAGAAAGACAATGCCAAAGAATGCTCAAATTACTGCACAATTGCACTCATCTCACATGCTAGCAAAGTAATGCTCAAAATTCTCCAAGCCAGGCTTCAACAGTACATGAACTGTGAACTTCCAGATGTTCATGCTGGATTTAGAAAAGGCAGAGGAACCAGAGATCAAATTGCCAACATCCACTGGAACATCAAAAAAGCATGAGAGTTCCAGAAAAACATCTACTTCTGCTTTATGACCATGCCAAAGTCTTTGACTGTATGGATCACCATAAGTTGAGGAAAATTCTTAAAGAGATGGGGATACCAGACCACCTGACCTGCCTCTTGAGAAATCTGTATGCAGGTCAGGAAGCAACAGTTAGAACTGGACATTGAACAACAGACTGGTTCCAAATCGGGAAAGGAGTACATCAAGGCTGTATATTGTCACCCTTCTAACTTAACTTATATGAAGAGCACATCATGAGAAACGCTGGACTGGAAGAAGCACAAGCTGGAATCAAGATTGCCAGGAGAAATATAATAACCTCAGATAGGCAGATGACACCACCCTTATGGAAGAAAGCGAAGAAGAACTAAAGAGCCTCTTAATGAAAATGAAAGAGGAGAGTTAAAAAGTTGGCTTAAAGTTCAACTCAGAAAACTAAGATCATGGCATCCGGTCCCATCACTTCCTGGCAAATAGATGGGGAAAGAGTGGAAACAGTAACTGACTTTATTTTTCTGGCATCCAAGATCACTGCAGATGGTGATTGCGACCATGTAATTAAAAGATGCTTACTTCCCTTGTGGCTCAGACGATAAAGCGTCTGCCTACAATGCAGAAGACCCAGGTTTGATCCCTGGGTCGGGAATGTCCTCTGGAGAAGGAAATGGCAATCCACTCCAGTACTCTTGCCTGGAAAATCCCATGGATGGAGGAGCATGGTAGGCTACAGTCCATGGGGTTGCAAAGAGTCAGACATGACTAAGCTACTTCACTCACTCACTCCTTGGAAGAAGAGTTATGACCAACCTAGATAGCATATTAAAAAGCAGAGACATTACTTTGTCAACAAAGGTCGGTCTAGTCAAGGCTATGGTTTTTCCAGTAGTCATGTATGGATGTGAGAGTTGGACTATAAGGAAAGTTGAGTGCCAAAGAATTGATGCTTTTGAACTGAGGGGTTGGAGAAGACTCTTGAGAGTCTCTTGGACTGCAAGGAGATCCAACCAGTCCATCCTAAAGGAGATCAGTTGGGTATTCATTGGAAGGACTGATGTTGAAGCTGAAACTCCAATACTTTGGCCACATGATGTGAAGAGCTGACTCATTTGAAAAGACCTCAATGCTGGGAAAGATTGAGGGCAGGAGGAGAAGGGGATGACAGAAGATGAGATGGTTGGATGGCATCACCAACTCAATGGACATGAGCTTGGGTAGGCTCCAGGAGTTGGCCAGACAGGGAGGCCTGGCACACTAAAGTTAATGTGGTCACAAAGATTCAGACATGACTGAGTGACTGAACTGAACTGAGGGGAACATTTTATGCAAAGATGGGTACAATAAAGGACAAAAATAGTATGGACCTAACAGAAGCAGAAGATATTAAGAGGTGGCAAGATACACAGAAGAACTACACAAAAAAGATCTTCATGACCCAGATAATCACGATGGTGTGATCACTCACCTAGAGCCAGAAATCCTGGAATGCAAAGTCAAGTAGGCCTAAGAAAGCATCACTATGAACAAAGCTAGTGGAGGTGACGTAATTCCAGTTGATCTATTTAAAATTCCAAAAGCTGAGTGCTGTGAAAGTGCTGCATTCAATATGTCAGCAAATTTGGAAAATTCAGCTGTGGCCACAGGACTGGAAAAGGTCAGTTTTCATTCCAATCCCAAAGAAAGGCAATGCCAAAGAACCTTCAAATTACCACACAATTGCATTCATTTCACACACTAGCAAAGTAACGTTCAAAATTCTCCAAGCCAGGCTTCAACAGTACATGAACTGTGAACTTCCAGATATTCAAGTTGGTTTTAGAAAAGGCAGAGGAACCAGAGATCAACTTGCCAACGTCCATTGGATCATCAAAAAACCAAGACAATTCCCAAAAAACATCTACTTCTGCTTTATTGACTATGCCAAAGCCATTGACTGTGTGAATTACAACAAACTGTGGAAAATTCTGAAAGAGATGGGAATACCAGACCACCTGATCTGCCTCTTGAGAAATCTGTATGCAGGTCAGGAAGCAACAGTTAGAACTGGACATTGAACAACAGACTGGTTCCAAATCGGGAAATGTACATTAAGGCTGTATATTGTCACCCTTCTAACTTAACTTATATGCAGAGCACATCATGAGAAATGCTGGACTGGAAGAAGCACAAGCTGGAATCAAGATTGCTGGGAGAAATATCAATAACCTCAGATATGCAGATAACACCACCCTTATGGCAGAAAGCAAAGAACTAAAGAGTCTCTTGATGAAAGTGAAAAAGGAGCATGAAAATGTTGGCTTAAAACTCAAATTCAGAAAACTAAGATCGTGACATCCCGCCCCATCACTTCATGGCAAATAGATGGGGGAAAATGGAAACAGTGAACAATTTTATTTCCTTGGATGAAAAGCTATGACCAACCTAGATTCCATATATAAAAAGTAGACTTTTTATATGCTGACAACAGTCCATATAATCAAAACTATTGCTTTTCCAGTAATCATATATGTATGTTAGAGTTGGACCATAAAGAAAGCTGAGCACTAAAGTATTGATGCTTTTGAACTGTGGTGTTGGAGAATACTCTGGAGAGTCCCTTGGTCTACAAGATCAAACCAGTCAATCCTAAAATAAATCAGTCCTGAATATTCATTCTAAGGACTGATACTGAAGCTGAAGCTCTAATACTTAAACCACATGATGCGAAGAACTGTATCATTAGAAAGACCCTGATGCTGGGAGAGATTGAAGGTAGGAGAAGAAGGGGATGACAGAGGATGAGATGGTTGGATGGCATCACCAACTCAATGGACATGAATTTGAGCAAGCTCTGGGTGTTCATGATGGACAGGGAAGCCTGGCGTGCTGCAGTCCATGCGGTTGCAAAGTGTCAGACAGGTAAGATATTGAACTGGCTGAACACTTAAATTGGTGGACTGAGAAATGTCTATGTTGATAAACATTTATTAGAAGTATTTTTTTTTTTCATTTACTCATCAAGAAAAAAATGAACATGAATTTTTTTCTTTATTTTTGCATCTGAGTCACCAGAGAAGCCCCCATACAGCTTTTCAAAACTGGGAGATAGGCAGCTTTAAAGTCATCTTCCTTTTATCTCTACAGCCTGCAAAGAAGTCAAATTAAAATTACTAGGTCTAAGTTATCTGATGTTTTTGATATACAAGTCAAGAATTAAGAGAAATTTTAAGACATTAAAGAGAAATTCTCTTAAGGGAAGAGAATTTAGGGCAGGTAAAATGATGTCTGTAGATCTGAGGGTAAAAATAGAGGTAAAACTACTTTTTCAAAAAATTCCCTGCTTACTCGCAAAGAAACACTTTGATCACCAGTGGTGTCTGAAATATACCCACAGACATCTGTAGAATGTGTCAGATAATTTTTAGCAGTACTCTTTGGACTCAGAGAATGTCCAATTATTCATTCATTTATGGACACAAAAACTATTTTAAAGAAACATTTACTAAACATTTTCATTTCTTCTTCCCCACATTTAAAAGTCTAGAACCTCCCTTCATCAGCATTCCCCAACACCACCAGCTAATCTCATGATGGTTTTCAAAGACCTCTTGTATATGATTCCATCCAGCTTTGCTCAACCCAAAGTGCTTTAGGATCTAAATGCGAGCTTCAGTAGCTCTTCCTCAAGACACACACATGTATGCACACACACACACACATCCTTCAGCAAGGCATATTTCTCATTAAAAGCAAGTATGCTGTGAATAGCAACAAAAACTTTACCCGTGGGGAACATATGAATTTTTAAATATTAGATTGTGCATTATGAGATACTATGAATAAGGAAATGTAACAAGTATATTCTGTTCTTAACAAATACCACCGACCCACATGCCATATCCTCCATCACGTGCAGTTAAACACACCCAAGTCATTAGAAGAATAAATTTTAGAATTAGCACAGAAAAGTTTTCTTATCTCTAAAATATTGCCAAAATTATTATTTCTAACCGACCTTAGAGTGCTTAGTAGATTTCAGAGTTTTATGAATGATAAGTACGTCTATCTGTCCTGTCTTACAGAGTAATAAATGGGCCAATTTCCTTTGTCTTTGCATATGAACAATCTACACTTTGCCTAATAAAGGCTATGAAAGGAAGTGAAATTCACTGAGAAAGAGCTTGGGCTATAGCACCTAACTGCAAGGATGGAACTCTGACTCTGTCAGTGCCTGTTAACTTTGGAACTATTCATTCATTCAAAAACATTATTCAGTCTTCAAAATATACAAGCAGCTCATGCAGCTCAGTTTTAGGAAAGCAAGCAACCCAATGTAAAAATGGGCAGAAAACCTAACCAGACATTTCTCCAAACAAGATACACAAGGATCAACAAACACATGAAAAGATGCTCAACACTGCTTGTTATTAGAGAAATGCAATCAAAACTACAATGAGTTATGACCTCACACCAGTCAGAATGGCCATAATAAAAAACTCTATAAGCAATAAATGCTAGAGAGAATGTGGAGGAAAGGGAAATCTACTGCCCTGCTGGTGGGAATACAAACTGATACAGCCACCATGGAGAACAATATGGAGATTTCTTTAAAAACTAGGAATAAAACTACCATATGACCCAGCAATCCTACTACTGGACATACACCCTGAGAAAATCATGCACCCTGATGTTCATTGCAGCACTATTTACAATAACCAGGACATGGAAACAACCTAGATGTCCATTAACAGATATGAATAAAGATAATGTGGTACATATAGACAACTGAACATTACTCAGCCATAAAAAGAACAAATTTGAGTCAGTTCAACTGAGGTAGATGAACCTAGAACCTGTTATATAGAGTGAAGTAAAAGAGAAAGAGTAAAATAGGTATTGTATATTAAATTCTCGGAGAAGGCAATGGCACCCTACTCCAGTACTCTTGCTTGGAAAATCCCATGGACGGAGGAGCTTGTTAGCCTGCAATCCATGGAGTCGCTAAGAGTCGGACACGACTGAGTGACTTCACTTTCACTTTTCACTTTCATGCATTGGAGAAGGAAATGGCAACCCACTCCAGTGTTCTTGCCTGGAGAATCCCAGGGACGGGGGAGCCTGGTGGGCTGCCGTCTATGGGGTCGCACAGAGTCGGACACGACTGAAGTGACTTAGCATAGCATTAAACTCTAGAAAAATGGTACTGATGAACCTATTTGCAGGGCAAGAATAGAGACACAGACATAGGGAAGGGACTTGTGGACACAGCAGGGAAAGGTGAGGGTGGTGAATTGAGGGAGTAAGTACTGAAATATATACATTACCATGTGTGAAACAGATAGCTAGTTGGAATTTTTGGTATAACACAAGGAGCTCAGCCTAGTGCACAGTGACAGCCTAGGGGGTCAGATGAGGGTGGTGTTGGAGGGAGGTTCAAGAAGGAGGGGATATATGTATACACATGTCTTATTGAAGTTGCTGTATGGTAGGAACCAATACATTTTAAAGCAAGTATCCTACAATTAAAATAAATTTGAAAAATTGTATTCAATCAGTCAAAAATTTATTGAGTGCTAATAGTGTACTAGGCACTATTTTAAGTGCTTGCAATACAACAAAGAACAAAACTAAGCTTCCTAATCTTTTCAAGATTATAGTCTAACAAGAAGAGAGAGAATAAATTATCAGTTCAGTTCAGTCCCTCAGTCGTGTCTGACTCTTTGTGACCCCATGAATCACAGCACACCAGGCCTCCCTGTCCATCACCAACCCCCAGAGTTCACTCAAACTCATGTCCATCAAGTCAGTGATGCCATCCAGCCATCTCATCCTCTGTCATCCCCTTCTCCTCCTGCCCCCAATCCCTCCCAGCATCAGGGTCTTTTCCAATGAGTCAACTCTTCACATGAGATGGCCAAAGTACTTGAGTTTCAGCTTCAGCATCAGTACTTCCAATGAAC
>NW_011494504.1:218514-228501 GCF_000754665.1 Bison bison bison
TGGCAAAGGAATGTCTCTGCTTTTGAATATGCTATCTAGGTTGGTCATAACTTTCCTTCCAAGGAGTAAGCGTCTTTTAATTTCATGGCTGCAGTCACCATCTGTAGTGATTTTGGAGCCCAGAAAAATAAAGTCTGACACTGTTTCCACTGTTTCCCCATCTATTTCCCATGAAGTGGTGGGACCGGATGCCATGATCTTCGTTTTCTGAATGTTGAGCTTTAAGCCAACTTTTTCACTCTCCACTTTCACTTTCATCAAGAGGCTTTTGAGTTCCTCTTCACTTTCTGCCATAAGGGTGGTGTCATCTGCATATCTGAGGTTATTGATATTTCTCCCGGCAATCTTGATTCCAGCTTGTGCTTCTTCCAGCCCAGCGTTTCTCATGATGCAGAGTCTGCATATAAGTTAGATAAGCAGGGAGACAATATGCAGCCTTGACACACTCCTTTTCTTATTTGGAACCAGTCTGTTGTTCCATGTCCAGTTCTAACTGTTGCTTCCTGATCTGCATATAGGTTTCTCAAGAGGCAGATTAGGTGGTCTGGTATTCCCATCTCTAGAAGAATTTTCCACAGTTGATTGTGATCCACACAGTCAAAGGCCTTGGCATAGTCAATAAAGCAGAAATAGATATTTTTCTGGAACACTCTCACTTTTTCAGTGATCCAGAGGATGTTGGCAATTTGATCTCTGGTTCCTCTGCCTTTTCTAAAACCAGCTTGAACGTCTGGAAGTTCATGGTTCACATACTGCTGAAGGATGGCTTGTAGAATTTTACTTTACTAGCATGTGAAATGAGTGCAATTGTGCGGTAGTTTGAATATTCTTTGGCATTGCCTTTCTTTGGGATTGGAATGAAAACTGGCCTTTTCCAGTCCTGTGGCCACTGCTGAGTTTTCCAAATTTGCTGGCATATTGAGTGCAGCACTTTCACAGCATCATCTTTCAGGATTTGGAATAGCTCAACTGGAATTCCATCACCTCCACTAGCTTTATTCGTAGTGATGCCTCCTAAGGCCCACTTGACTTTGCATTCCAGGATTTCTGGGTCTAGGTGAGTGATCACACCATCATGATTATCTGGGTCGCGAAGCTCTTTTTTGTACAGTTCTTCTTGCCACCTCTTCTTAATATCTTCTGCTTCTGTTAGGTCCATACCATTTCTGTCCTTTATCGAGCCCATCTTTGCATGAAATGGTCCCTTGGTATCTCTATTTTTCTTGAAGATATCTCTAGTCTTTCCCATTCTGTTTTCCTCTATTTCTTTACATTGATCACTGAAGAAGACTTTCTTATCTCTCCTTGCTATTCTTTGAAACTCTGAATTCAGATGCTTATATCTTTCCTTTTCTCCTTTGCTTTTTGTTCCTCTTCTTTTCAAAGCTATTTGTAAGGCCTCCTCAGACAGCCATTTTGCTTTTAAATAATAGTATAATAATAAATAATAGTTATTATTAAAAAGTAACTATACATGGCATGTTATAGTATGTTAAGTGTTTATGGGGAAAATATAGGTAGGATAGGATGAGAAGGATAGCAAGGTGAAGGGACTGTCATTTTTAATAGAGTTGTTTTGTAGGCCTTATTGATACTTGAAAAAATATGAAGGAGATGAGAAACGTATCCATGTTTGACAAGTTCAAAAATATCATAGAAGCCATTTTTGCTAGGACAGAGTGATCTATGTAGTAGGAAAGAAGTAGGAAACTTCTTTCCATAAAGTAGGAAAGAAGATCAAAAAGGTTAAGGATGGGGTAGCTAGTAGGTGTGTAGATCATGTAGAACCTTGGAAGACACTGAAAAAAGTTATACTCTGTGTAAAATGATGGAAAGTGGGAGACCACTGCATAGTTTTGAGCAGAGGGAGTGATATAATCTGACTAATATTTAAAAGGGTTAGTTTGATTGTTATGTTAAGAATGGACTGGGGTGGGGGGGAAGAATGGACTGTGTGAAGGGGTTGGGAAAGAATGGAAACAGGAAGACTTGTTAGGATATTTCAATAATCTGGAGAAATACGATTATAATACCACTAAACCTATGGTCTGATCCTGAATATATTTTGAAAGAATCAAAAGATTTTCTAAGAGGTTATATATGAGGATAGAAAGGAAGAAAAAAAAAAAAAAACAAGCAACTCCACTTGTGTTAAACAGCTGCTTGAAAGAATAATGTTGCTGCCATTGAAATGAGGAAAGTTATACGTACAGCAGGTTTGGGAGGACAGTGAGTTCAGTTTCAGACATACAGAATTGGAGGCCTCTAAGTGAACATAGCAAGTAAGTAGGTGGAAACATGTGTCTAGAGTTTGCGAGAGAGGTCTTGATTAGAGATATACTGATAGTAAGAAATTACCAAAGGAATAAGTGCATATAAAAAATAAAAAAGACAAAGGAACAAGCGATGAGATATTCCAATATCCAGAGGTCAAGAGGAAAAGGAGGATTCAGCAAAAAAAAAAAAAAAAGACTATAAAGGAATGATTAGTGAGGCACAAAGAAAATCAGGATAGCACAGTGTCATAGAGACTAAATAAAGAAAATATAAGAAGCAGAAGAATTCAGTTCAGTCACTCAGTCATGTACGACTCTTTGTGACCCCATGAATCACAGCACACCAGGCTTCCCTGTCCATCACCAACCCCCGGAGTTCACTCAAACTCATGTCCATTTAGTCGGTGATGCCATCCAGCCATCTAATCTTCTGTCGTCCCCTTCTCCTCCTGCCCCCAATCCGTCCCAGCATCAGGGTCTTTTCCAATGAGTCAACTCTTCGCATAAGGTGGCCAAAGTATTGGAGTTTCAGTTTCAGCATCAGTCCTTCCAATGAACACCCAGGACTGATCTCCTTTAGGATGGACTGGTTGGATCTCCTTGCAGTCCAAGGGACTCTCAGGAGTCTTCTCCAACACCACAGTTAAAAAGCATCAATTCTTTGGTGCTCAGCTTTCTTTACAGTCCAACTCTCACATCCATACATGACCACTGGAAAAACCATAGCCTTGACTAGATGGACCTTTGTTGGCAAAGTAATGTCTCTGCTTTTGAATATGCTGTCTAGGTTGGTCATAACTTTTCTTCCAAGGAGTAAGCGTCTTTTAACTTCATGGCTGCAATCACCATCTGCAGGGATTTTGGAGCCCCCAAAAATAAAGTCTGACACTGTTTCCACTGTTTCCCCATCTATTTCCCATGAAGTGATGGGACCAGATGCCATGATCTTCATTTTCTGAATGTTGAGCTTTAAGCCAACTTTTTCACTCTCCTCTTCACTTTCATCAAGAGGCTTTTGCAATTCCAAATGTTGATGAAAATCCAATTAAAATGAAGAATGAAAATTGACTACTATTGAATTCAGCAGCATGAAGGTCATTGGTGATCCTGACAAGAGTAATTTAGGTGAGGTAGTGGAGATAAAAGGATGATTAAAATTGGCTTAGGAGAAAAAGAAAAAATAATTGGAAACAGTAAGTGTAAACAGCTATTGTGAGGAGTTCCTGGAAATGGGATGCAAATAATTAGGTTGATAGGGGAGCTTTTCTTCCACTTTTCCATGCTTTTTACAAAAGGAGAAATAACACTGTTTGTATGCTGACAAGAACGTTCCAGTAAAGAGTAACATTTTATTATGTAGGAAAGAGATGCTGGACCAATATCTTGAGTAAGTGAGGGAGGTGACAGTGGTGGTGCCTAGTAAACAACTTGCAAGACCAGTTTTAAATAAGGCCATGGATAGATCAATTATGGTAATAAGGGAGAAAGCAGAAAATGTAGGTTTAAGTGTTAGAAGGTAAATAAATGTGGGAAAGTAGTTAATGTAAGATCTTGTCTGAGTACTTCAATTTTTTACTGAAGTAAAAAAATAGTAAGCTGAGGGGAGATTGGGGAAGGTGATATTGGATGTTTGAGAAGAGGAAAGGTCTGAAGTAATTGTCTAGAGAGTATGAGAATAAACACACTAGGAAAATATAGTAAGACTGCCAAGCAACATTAAGGGAACACTTAGTGTTTACACATATGAATTTAACAAGACTCTTAAGAAAGTCAAGGAATATTCAAAAGAGTGACACCAATAATTGACTTTAAAATGGTAAGCTGAATAAAGAGGGGAAAGAGAACTTAAAGGAGGTGAAGATCAATGGTAAAGAGATAAGATCAGTCAATGGACTGGTGATCCTAGTAGGACTAATGAATTCTTAGAATTGGAGTACTAACAGGGATGATGAGATGGCAAGAAAGGATGCTATTGAGATAGAGAGGTTGCAGGTATTAATATAACAAGATCCAGAGTATGAACATTGGAATGAGCTGCTCAGGTAGAGTAGAAGACAAGACCACTGGAAGAGAGAACTTCAAGGAATGATAGTACAGGTATTAAATGGGTCAAGTATATTGAATAAAACAAGGATTATAATGAGACTTATTAGAGAATTCTAATCAGGCAGGAGCTAAAATAACTGGAAAAGGGGGGTGGGGGATGCTTCAAGAGTGTGAAGTTGATAGGAGCAATGAGTGGTAATAGGTAATATAAATTAATGCCATGATAATCAGGGATGGAAATTTTTAGAAATATCTAACAGTGAAAAGAGTACATCATAAGAAATGCTGGGCTGGAAGAAACACAAACTGGAATCAAGATTGCCAGGAGAAATATCAATAACCTCAGATATGCAGATGACACCACCCTTATGGCAGAAAGTGAAGAGGAACCAAAAAGCCTCTTGATGAAAGTGAAAGTGGAGAGTGAAAAAGTTGGCTTAAAGCTCAACATTCAGAAAACGAAGATCATGGCAATTGGTCCCATCATGTCATGGGAAATAGATGGGGAAACAGTGTCAGACTTTATTTTTTTGGGCTCCAAAATCACTGCAGATGGTGACTGCAGCCATGAAATTAAAAGACGCTTACTCCTTGGAAGGAAAGTTATGACCAACCTAGATAGCATATTGAAAAGCAGAGACATTACTTTGCCAACAAAGGTCCGTCTAGTCAAGGCTATGGTTTTTCCTGTGCTCATGTATGGATGTGAGAGTTGGATTGTGAAGAAGGCTGAGCACCAAAAAATCGATGCTTTTGAACTGTGGTGTTGGAGAAGACTCTTGAGAGTCCCTTGGACTGCAAGGAGATCCAACCAGTCCATTCTGAAGGAGATCAGCCCTGGGTGTTCTTTGGAAGGAATGATGCTAAAGCTGAAACACCAGTACTTTGGCCACCTCATGTGCAGAGTTGACTCATTCGAGAAGACTCTGACGCTGGGAGGGATTGGGGGCAGGAGGCAAAGGGGATGACAGAGGGTAAGATGGCTGGATGACACCACTGACTCGATGGACATGAGTCTGAGTGAACTCCAGGAGTTGGTGATGAACAGGGAGGCCTGGTGTGCTGCGATTCAGGGGGTCGCAAAGAGTCGGACACAAATGAGTGACTGAACTGACTGAACAGTGAAAAGTTAAAATTGGATGTCTTTCAAAGATATCAGACTTCACATGCATAAATTAGAACTCTAGGTTTACTCTCCCAAAACACCAACTCCAGGGTTTTTCATTTCCTCATTTCTGTGAGTAGCATGACATCCACCCAATTGCAGAAGCAAAAAACTGAAGACTGGCCTTGATTTCTCCCTATCCTGCAGTATCCACATTCAATACAAAGTTCTGTCAATACAATCTCCACAGTATCTTTTAACCACCCACTTTCCTAGAGCTTCTCTGCTCTATTAAGCCACATTAAGTCAAGCCCCATCATCTCTTTCCATGTAACTGCCACCTAACTAAAATCTCCATATTCACTCTTGCTTTCCTCAAATCCATACATCACACAGAAAAAATGAACCAAAAATAAAAAATGAACTTTTAAAATATAAAATCCAGCCATATTATCTCCTTGCTTAAAACTACTCAAAATAATAGTTCTAGATGAAAATAAAGTTTAATTTATTTTATTTTATTTCTAATCTAGGAAAGAAGAAGGCCTTTTAATCATGGTTTAAATCTGGGCACAATAAAAAACAAATTTTTGTTGTTTTTGACTACTTGAAAATGGAATCTGGACAGCAAGAGTTTCAAGATGGAAAAACATTTGTTACAATATCATGGGGCATATTTCTCATGATTACAGATGAATAATTTGACAAAGAACTCACATTAATCAATAATGAAAAGAATGACCAGCATAAAAGTGATTAAAATGTATGAAAAGAGAGTCACAAAGGTGCAAATATTAAAAATTACAAGCATAAAGAAAAAACTCAATCCCATTCAAAATGCAAAGAAATTTATTTCAAAGACACTGAGATTAAAATTTTCCTATTACGGGGCAGTCCCAAGATGCCAGAGGAATAGGATGGGGAGACCACTTTTCCCCCCACAAATTCATCAAAAGATCATTTGAATGCCGAGGAACTTCCACAAAACAACATATGAATGCTGCCGAAGGACACCAGGCACTCAGAAAGGCAGCCCAATCTCTTTGAAAGGAGGTGGGACAAAATATAAAAGACAAAAGCTGAGGCAAAAGTTTTAGGAATGGAGACCCATGCTGGAGAGGGAGTCGGGAAGGAGAAGTCTCCACACAGTAGGAAACCCTCTCACAGGCATGTCTGTGGGGAGTTTTGGAATCTCAGAGGGCAACATAACTGGGGGGAAAAAAAATCATAGCATATGCACCTAACCGCACTGCCAGTGGAGAAGCCCAGAGGCTTGCATCCACCACCAGTGAGTGGGAGCTGGGCAGGGAGGGCTGCATCATTGGTCCTTAGGGCAAAGACCAGGTCTGAATGCCCTGAGGACAATCTGAGGGAGTTAATGTGAGATAGCAACCCAAACCGTGGGATCGCCAGAGAGACAGAAAAGGAAAAAAAAAAAAAAACCTTTCCCGTGAAAGGCTCTATTGTAACACGGTGACTCCTGGCATGCTCACAGGACAAAGGATTGAGCAAATACAAAAGAAGAGCAAGCCGGCTGCATATAGGGCCCTCCCTCCTTGGATGCAGAGAGGCAGGTGAATGACAGAGCTGGAAGGCAAGGATCTGCTGCAATCTCAGCCCCAGAGATGGCATCTTCCACCAATCTGTGAGCAGGCTGTGAGGTGCTAACCTCATCTTCCTGGGATCTGGGACGGTTGACATCTGCCAGAAGTGTCACAGCCTGAGATCATCTCCCCAGAGGAGATACACTGCACACCTGGGAATGTGCTCTCACAGCACACCCAGGAAAACTGAGCGGCGGGGACACGGAAGGTGAATAAGATGCATGGCTCACGTGGGACAACGTGCTTGCCAAGCACCTGGTCACTTGAGTTGCTGGGACCTGGGAAGGATACAAAACGCACAGCCCATCTAGGCCTGTGCCCTTGCAAAGAACCCAAGAACCTGAGTGGGTTAAACTTGGGAAGTGCTCAAAACTCAGGGCTTACTTGGGAGAGTGCCATTGCAGAGCACCCTGGAAACTGAGCAGTGTAGACCCGGGAAGCACACGCCACCCTGGGCTGTGGCAAACCCAGTGTGGTCCATCCACTGTGAGCACTCCCCACACATGCCAGCGGTGCTTGTTAGCAGTATCCCTCCCCACCAACAAGACAACTGAACAAGTGAGCCTAAATAAGTGGCCACCTTTGCCCCCTTGTGTCAGGGCAGAAATTAGACCCTGAAGAGTCTTGCAAACAGAAGAAGCAGAAATAAATAAAGAAGGGGAAATTGCTCTGGAAGTAACAGGTACAAAATATTAAAACCCTGCATTTAATACTGGAGACATTTGAGGGGCATCTATAGACCTTGAGAACAAGTACAAGCTGGAATAAGGAACTATCTGACTCTGAACTGACCCCAGACTGCCCACAACAGCTCCAGAGAAATCCCTAGACATATTTTCACTTTTATCACTTTTAATTTAAAAAAATTTAGTTCTTTGTTACTCTTTAACTTTCATTTTTATAGCCTACTATTACCTTTCCAAAAAAAAACCTATTAAAAAATTCCATATACTTTTAAAATTATTGTGATTGAATATGATGATTATTACTTTTTATATTGTATTTTTGAGAGTCTAACCTCTATTCTAGGTTTCTAATTTTTGCTTTTTGATATTTGTTATCAATTTTGTACCTCTAAGAATCTACTCTTCAGTATCCATTTTCACTTAGGGATTAGATTACTGGCTAGATTGCTCTCTCCCCTTTTGACTCCCCCCTTTCTCCTCCTTGGGCTTCCCTTGTGGCTCAGCTGGTAAAGAATCCGCCTGCAATGTTGGAGACTTGGGTTCGATCCCTGGGATGGGAAGATCCCCTGGAGAAGGAAAAGGCTACCCACTCCAGTATTCTAGCCTGCAGAATTCCATGGACTGTATAGTCCATGGGGTCACAAAGAGTTGGACATAACTGAGCGACTTTCACTTTCTCCTTCTGGTCACCTTTATCTCCTTCCTCCCTCTTCTCTGTATAACTCTGTGAATCTCTCTGGGTGTTCCTGGCTGTGGAGAACTGTTCCACCAATAAACCTAGGGGTTTTATCTTCTAAGTTGTATGGATGGAGAAGTCTTGAGGCTACTGTAGGAGAAGGACCAAAAACCAGAAGCAGGAGGTTTAACTTCAAATCTTTAGAACATTAGAGAACTCCAGACTCCCGGGAACCTTAATAGACAAGATCTCACTCAAAAGTCTCCACACCTACTCTGAAACCAAGCTCCACCCAAGAGCCAACAAGATCCAATGCAAGACACAGCATGATGATTTTCCAACAAAACAGGAATACAACACTGAACATTAAAAGCCAGGCTGCCCAGAGCCATGCTAAACCCATAAACACCCCAAAACTCACTACTGGACACTTATTTGCACTCCATAGAGAAGAGATTCCGTTTCACACACCAGAACACAGACACAAACTCCCCCAACCAGGAAACCTCGACAAGCCATTAGTCCCAGGGAGCTGACTCCACAATTGAAAGGAACCATGAACTTCAAGCCTGTAGAAATGGCACCCCAAACACAGCAATCTAAACAAAATGAAAAGGCAGAGAGAGTTCCAACAGAGAGAGTGGCTAGAAGCAGATGAAGGCCTTCTACCCTGGGGCCCTCCAGGCCCTCCAGCCTCTGGTCGGTGGGTGAACTGGGGGGTCCCAGGACAGTCTCTGGTGTGTTTTGCAGAGCAGTGGCTGAGGCCGCCAGTTGGCCGGGCCCAAGACCAGAAGCAGCTGCGAACCCCGCCCCATTGGCCGCAACCTAGTGGCGGCGGTCCCTCCAAGCCAGGATCGCTGGGTCTCTTCACCCATGGCTGCAGGGCTTGGGCTTAGGCAAAGCCTCCACTTGGCCACTGAGATCCTGGCGCCTTTGGGCGTTGGACGCGGCAGGACTAGAAGAATGGCGGGTGCTCAAACTCCCAGAGGTCCCGGGAAGGATTGTGGACGCCAGCTCCTCCACCCTTAGGCCTTGGGGCTGAGCAGATCTGCGACATGAGGTGACGGCCCAGTCCCAGTTGGACGAGACCTTGCCTCGTCCGGACGACAATGGACAAAGGACGTAACGGGGCCCAAGAGGTGAGCAGAGCCATGATCGTGGATGGGTGGAAAGTTAGCGGGCCATCCAGCGGTTGATTCAACCAAGACTTTGATGTTGGAAGATAGAAATGGTAGAATAACGTACCCCTTGTGGCCAACATAAAGTGTCTGCTGCCCTTTGGGAAAATTTACTGGCCGCTGATAGAAGGCCTGTGTATATAATATGAAAAAGCTGTTCTCAGCTTTACCCCCAACCCTTCAAAAGAAAACATTAACTACATCTAGGCCTCCTAGATGTAAAGAGGTTGCTGACATATGATAAAATAGTTAGAAAAATCATATGTCTTGTAAATGCCCATTTGTTTTATATATATATATATATCAGATAAGATCGGATCAGTCACTCAGTCGTGTCTGACTCTTTGCGACCCCATGAATAGCAGCACACCAGGCCTCCCTGTCCATCACCAACTCCTGGAGTTCACTGAGACTCA
>NW_011494504.1:229811-231382 GCF_000754665.1 Bison bison bison
CAACAGAGGATGAGATGGCTAGATGGCATCACCGACTTGATGGACATGAGTTTGGGTGGACTCCGGGAATTGGTGATGGACGGGGAGGCCTGGCATGCTGCAATGCATGGGTTGCAATGAGTCAGACATGACTAAGCAACTGAACTGAACTGAAGTGAGAAGCAATTTCCGGAGCCACCGAAGTGGAGGTTTGTTCAGTGGGTTGGAGAATGTAGAATGGAAGACCTTGAGGAGGAAGAATAGAAAGTTCTATGCCAGACTGGTCATACTTAGAAGACATTTCCATATAATCTGTGTTTTGTGTGTGCATTTTATTTCTCACTACTGCATATATAGTTGACAATAAGTACTTTTTTTGAAATATCTAATCTTTCTAGATGCTCTGAAGTGCCTGATATATGTTAAAGTAGAGGTAGTAAAAAGAGATTTTGTAAATATCTTTTTGTTAAAATTCATATGAAATGTTTTTGGGGGTAAGGGGGATTGGCCAGACCACCTCCTGGAGCAGTACACACTGTGTTTTGTGCACTGGTTCAAGATTAGGGGTAGGAGAAGGAAATGTAGACCTCTGTGCCAGTATCTTCATAGTGAGGAAAGATTAACCATTGTCTTTTTCTTTTTCATTGTCTTTTTCTGTTTGTGCATTTTGTTTCACTTTGCTTTATATATAGTGTATATAATGGACAAATGAGTCTTAATTTATAACATCTAGTCCTTCTAGATGTTAAAGAGGTTGCCAGTGTATGACAAAAATAGAGTTAGTAAATAATAAATTTTGAATATTTTTTGGTAAAAGTTTCTGGGAAAGATTGTCTTCTGAAAATTGAGCATTATAGTCTTCTGGGTATGATGGAGAGGGGAGAGAAGGAAAGGGTCTTAGGCTAGAATACTCATATTTTGAAGACAATTTCAGATTATAACTGTTAGATACGGCAGTTCATTCAAGAGTTCTCTGTATATAGTGGACAAATTAAGTCCTTATTTGAGACAATTACTCCACCTAGCGGAGAAGGCAATGGCACCCCACTCCAGTACTCTTGCCTGGAAAATCCCATGGACGGAGGGCCTGGTGGGCTGTAGTCCATGAGGTCGCTAAGAGTCAGACAGGACTGAGCGACTTCACTTTCACTTTTCACTTTCATGTATTAGAGAAGGAAATGGCAACCCACTCCAGTGTTCTTGCCTGGAGAATCCCAGGGATGGGGTAGCCTCGTGGGCTGTTGTCTATGGGGTCGCACAGAGTCAGACACGACTGAAGCAACTTAGCAGCAGCAGCAGCAGCAGTCCACCTAGATGTTGAGAAGTGCCTGACTGTATGTTAAATGCAGAGGTAGTGAACTATCACTTTATAAATATTTTTTTGCTCAAATTCATAGGAAGTACTGTCTCCTAAAGGAGATCAGTCCTGGGTGTTCATTGGAAGAACTGATGTTGAAGCTGAAACTCCAATACTCTGGCCACCTGATGTGAAGAGCTGACTCATTTGAAAAGACCCTGATGCTGGGAAAGATTGAGGGTGGGAGGAGAAGGGGATGACAGAGGATAAGATGATTGGATGGCATCACCAATTC
>NW_011494504.1:231482-233664 GCF_000754665.1 Bison bison bison
AGCATTCTTTGGCATTGCCTTCTTTGGGATCGGAATGAAAACTGACCTTTTCCAGTCCTGTGGCCACTGCTGAGTTTTCCAAATTTGCTGGCATATTGAGTGCAGCACTTTCACAGCATCATCTTTCAGGATTTGGAATAGCTCAACTGGAATTCCATCACCTCCACTAGCTACATATATATATAAATAAATAGAGATGTCTTCTGGAAATGACTTTTCAAATGGAGTTGTTTGATTACCTCTAGAAGCAACTTGCTGAAACTCCAATACTTTGGCCACCTCGTGCGAAGAGCTGACTCATTTGAAAAGCCCCTGATGCTGGGAAAGATTGAGGGCAGGAGGAGAAGGGGATGACAGAGGATAAGATGATTGGATGGCATCACCAATTCAATGGACAGGAGTTTGGGTAAACTCCAGGAGTTGGTGATGGACAGGGAGGCCTGGTGTGTTGCAGTTCATGGGGTTGCAAAGAGTTGACACGACTGAGTGACTGAACTGAAACTGTCTTTGGGAATGTTAAGTGTTAAACCACCTCTGTGACCAGTATACTGTTGTCTATACTTGGTCAGTGGTTTGGAGGAGGTGGGAGGGAAAGAATCACAGAAAGTAATATGCTAGTGTGCTTGCACCTGGTCATTTTCAGATGAAACCATTTTTATGTGTTATGTGCACCTTGTTTTGCTGTGTATATAGTGTATATAATGCACAAACGAGTCCTAATTTTGTGACATCTAGTCTCTAGATGTTAAAGAGGTTGCCAGTGTATGACACAGTAGTTAGTAAAATAAGCACATTTTGTATGCTTTGTGTTGAAATTCATAGGAATGCTTGTCTTCTGTAAATGATTTTTTGATATGAATTTATTCAAACACCTCTAAGCTACACATGCCTGTACTTGTCAACTGGATTGGTGGTGGAGAGAAGGAAGTGAGCGAAGGAATGGTTCAGGCCCAAATGGTTATATTTAGAAGATATTTCAAATCATAACCATTGCTACGTGTGCAATTTAACAATACTGTGTACATAGTGCACAAGTAAGTTCTTATATGAAATATCTTGTCTTGCTAGATATTTTGAAGTGCTTGATGCATTTAAAAGTAAAAGCAGTATAATAATGCTTCTTTTACATAGCTTTTTAAAACTTATGGGAAATACGGGAATTGGAATTGGAATTGTTAAATCTCCTCTCCGAATAGTATACTCTGTACTTTTTCACTGGGTTGAGGGAGGTGGGAGGGAAGTTTGCAAAAGATCTTTTGCTAGTGTGTAGTAGAACATTTCAGCTTACCATTGATTTATATGTGAAGTGCATTTCATTTAACTTTACTGTATATATTATGTATATACTGGACAAATGGGTCCCAATTTTATAATATCTAGTCTCTAGGTATTAAAGAGGTTGCCAATGTAAGACAAAAGTAGGGTTAGTAAACTAACATATTTTGTATACTTTGTGTTAAAATTCATTGAAGGGCTGTCTTCTGAAAAGGACTTTTGGAAATGAAATTGAAATCACATCTAAGTGATACATATGTCTGTCCTCGCCACCCACTGTTGGATGGATGGCAAAAAGGAGGAATTGGGAAAAATGGAAGGTTTAGACCAGAATGTTCCTTCATAGAAGACACCTTTGGATATAACCGTTGTTACACGTGTGTATTCAACAATACTGTGTATATAGCAGACAAACTTAAGTACATGTTTAGAAGTGCACAAAATATGTTAAAAGTAGAGGTAGTGAACTAACATTTTGTAGATATATCCTTTTGTTAAGATTCACATGAAATACTCATTTAGAAATGGAATGATCGACATATTCAAACCACCTCTCTGAGCAGTACATATTATTTTATTTGTGTGGGTTCAGGGAGAAACTGCAAGGGGGTTTATACCAGTATGTTTATGTTAGGCAAGGTTAACCATTGTCCCATATTTGTCTCTGCGTTTTGGTTTACTTAGCTGTGTATATAGTGTACATAAGGGACAAACATCCAAATTTACAAGAACTAGACATGGAACAACAGACTGGTTCCAAATAGGAAAAGCAGTACGTCAAGGCTGTATATTGTCACCCTGCTTATTTAACTTATATGCAGACTACATCATGAGAAACGCTGGGCTGGAAGAAACACAAGCTGGATCAAGATTGCTGGGAGAAATATCAATAACCTCAGATATGACA
>NW_011494504.1:235380-267830 GCF_000754665.1 Bison bison bison
ATTGCCAGGAGAAATATCAATAACCTCAGATATGCAGATGACACCATCCTTATGGCAGAAAGTGAAGAGGAACTAAAAAGCCTATTGATGAAAGTGAAAGAGGAAGTGAAAAAGTTGGCTAAAGCCTCTTGATGAAAGTGAAAGCGGAGAGTGAAAAAGTTGGCTTAAAGCTCAACATTCAGAAAACGAAGATCATGGCATCTGGTCCCATCACTTTATGGGAAATAGATGGGGAAACAGTGTCAAACTTTATTTTTTGGGGGCTCCAAAATCCCTGCAGATGGTGACTGCAGCCATGAAATTAAAAGACGCTTACTCCTTGGAAGGAAAGTTATGACCAACCTAGATAGCATATTCAAAAGCAGAGACATTACTTTGCCAACAAAGGTCCGTCTAGTCAAGGCTATGGTTTTTCCTGTGGTCATGTATGGATTTGAGAGCTGGACTGTGAAGAAAGCTGAGCGCTGAAGAATTGATGCTTTTGAAGTGTGGTGTTGGAGAAGACTCTTGAGAGTCCCTTGGTCTGCAAGGAGATCCAACCAGTCCATTCTGAAGGTGATCAGCCCTGGGATTTCTTTGGAGGGAATGATGCTAAAGCTGAAACTCCAATACTTTGGCCACCTCATGGGAAGAGTTGACTCATTGGAAAAGATTGATTCTGGGAGGGATTGGGGGCAGGAGGAGGGGACGACAGAGGATGAGATGGCTGGATGGCATCACTGACTCGATGGATGTGAGTCTCAGTGAAATCCGGGAGTTGGTGATGGACAGGGAGGCCTGGCGTGCTGCGATTCATGGGGTCGCAAAGAGTTGGACACGACTGAGCGACTGATCTGATCTGATAAGCTGATTTTTCAATGGGTCAGGGGAGGGGACAGGGAAGGAAGTGCAGAGAGAAGGGCTCTGTGTCCATTGGTCTTTAGACAAGTTCAGATTGTCTAGCCATTGTTCTGTTTGTGCATTTTAGTTAATATTGCTATGCATTAAACAACAAGCAAGTCTTAATGCCCAAAGTATATTAAAAGTAGAGGTAGTAAAATAACCCCTTTAAATGTTCTTTCACTGGTTTTTAGGAAGGGCTGTGTCTTCTGGGAATATCTATGTTAATCCACCTCTTGGAACTAGATGTAGTCTGGTACTTAGTCACTGAAATGCTGGAGGAAGAGTAAGAGGAAGGGTGATGGGAAAGGCTCTTAGCTAACATCTCCATTATCTGGAAGACAGTTTTAGGTTATAACCATAGGTCTGTATGTGCATTTTTGTGAAGTACCTATTATTGAGGACAAGGTTCATTATTTTGCAACATCTAGGCTTTTTAGATGTCCTGAGATGACAGTGTATGATAAAAAATAGAACTCCTTTATTAATCAATTTGTAAATATCTTTATTATAATTGATTTTTTAAAAAAGGCAGCATCTTGGACCTGGAATTATTAAACTGTCTTTAAGCAATGTACATCAGGACTTGTTCATTTAGGTTGGCAGCTCAGGGGTGGAAGGAAGTATAGAGGAAGGGCTGTAGGTGGATGTGTTCATGTTTATCTTTTGATGATAACCATTGATGTGTGCATCCCCTGGCTGTACTGCAGGAATGCACTGTTAAACAACTCAGCAGAAACATACCTCCTTGCTAAAACCTTAATAGTTTGATCGGATGATGAGTCCTCTTAGGAGCACTATACTTTGTGTACTCTGTTGCTTTATGTCTCATTTTTAGTTGAACATTAAGGGAATGTAGTATTTTAATCATAGCTCTGCCAATATGTTTATATAGAGGCCTGTTGCCATTTTTGTCTTTGAAATTTTTGTTGCCAAGAAAGGCAAGATTACATATTTTTTCCTTCCAGATTGAGTTGGTGTAGTGTATTCTTGGTTATCAAAATACTCATAGCTTTGGGACTTTGAAATGGACGGCAAGATAAATAACTGTATGATCTTAATTACATAAAAATGGATGCTTAATTGTGAAAATACACAAATGAGACCTAGAGGGACATGTCAAATGGTTAAACTGCTTGTGATTATTAATGACTTTGTATTTTGCTTCTTGTGTTTTTTGGTTTCCTATTATGCACATGTTAACTTTTAAGAAATAAATATTATCTTGAAACCTCTTTTAAAAAGGCAAAGAAATATTCAGCAGGTGAAAGAATATGATAAAAAAAAAAACAAAACCACCAAACCAAACAGAAGAGGAGGAGATAGGGAGTCTATCTGAAAAAGAATTCAGAATAATGATAGTAAAGATGATCCAAAATCTTGAAAACAAAATGGATCTACAGATAAATAGACTAGAGACAAGAATTGAGAAGATGCAAGAAATGTTTAACAAGGACCTAGAAGAAATAAAGAAAAATCAGTCAACAATGAATAATGCAATAACTAAGATCAAAAGCACTCTAGAGGGAAACATTAGTAGACTAATTAAGGCAGAAGACAGGATAAGTGACATGGAAAATAGAATGGTGGAAATAAATGAAGCAGAGAGGAAAAAAGAAAAAAAAAGAGAGAAGAAATAAGGACACCTTCACAGACCTCTGGAACAATGTAAAATTCTCCAACATTCGAATGACAGGTGTCCCAGAAGAAGACAAAAACAAAGGGCATAAGAAAATACTTGAGCAGATAGTAGTTGAAAACTTCCCTAATATGCGGAAGGAAATGGCCACCCAAGTCCAAGAAACCCAGAGAGTCCAAAACAGGATAAACCCAGGGTGAAACACCCCAAGACAAATATTAATAAAACTAACAAAGATCAAACACAAAGAGAAAATATTAAAAGCAGCAAGGGAAAAGCAACAAATAACACACAAGGGGATCCCCATAGGGATAACAGCTGATCTTTCGATAGAAACTCTCCAGGCCAGAAGGGCATGGTAGGACATGCTTAAAGTGATGAAAGAGAAAAACCTACAACCAAGATTACTCTACCCAGAAAGGATCTCATTCAGATGTGAAGGAGAAATCAAATGCTTTACAAACAAGAAAAAGCTGAGAGAATTCAGCACCACCAAACCAGCTCTTCAACAAATGTTAAAGGATCTTCTCTACACAGGAAACACAGTAAAGGTTTATAAAAATGAACTCAAAACAACAAAGTAAGTGGTAACAGGATCATACTTATCAATAATTACCTTAATGTAAATGAGCTAAATGCTCCAACCAAAAGACAAAGATTGGCCAAGTGGATACAAAAACAAGACCTTATAAATGCTGTCTTTAAGAGACCCACCTCAAACCCAGGGACACATACAGACTGAAAGTGAAGGGCTGGTAAAAGATATTTCATGCAAATGGGGACAGAAAGAAAGAAGGAGTAGCAGATATCTGATAAAATAGACTTTGAAATAAAGACCATGATAAGAGACAAAGAAAGTTAAAATGATCAAAGGATCAATCCAAGAAAAAGGTATAACAATTATAAATATATATGTACCCAACAGAGGAGCATGTCAATATGTAAGGCAGATGCTAAGTATGAAAGGGAAAATTAACAGTAACACAATAATAGTGGGGGACCTTAATACCCCACTCAAACCTATGAATTGATCATCCAAACAGAAAATTAGCAAGGAAACCCACACTCTAAATGATACAATGGACCAGTTAGACCTAACTGATGTCTATAGGGCATTTTGCCTGCCCCCAAAAAAGGTTTTCACCTTTTTCTCAAGTGCACATGGAATATTCTCCAGGGGAGATCACATCCTGGACCATAAATCTAGCCTCAATAAAATTAAAAAAAAAAAAAAAATTGACCATTTCAAGCATCTTTTCCGATCCCAATGAGGTAAGATTAGATGTCAACTACAGGGAAAAAACTATTAAAAATACAAAGATATGGAGGTTAAACAACATGATTCTGATAACCAACGGATCATAGGAGAAATCAAAAAGGAAATAAAAACATGCATAGAAACAACTGAGAATGAAAACAGGACAACCCAAACCTATGGGATTCAGTAACAGAAGTGCTAAGAGGGAGATTCATAGCAATATAAGCCTACCTCAAGAAACAAGAGAAACATCACATAAACAACCTAACTTTACATCTAAAGCAACTAGAAATAAAAGAAGAACCCCAAAGTTAGTAGAAGGAAAGAAATCATAAATATCAGAGCAGAAGTAAATGAAAAAGAAATGAAGATTATAGCAAAAATCAACAAAACTAAAAGCTGGTTCTTTGAGAAGATAATTAAAATAGACAAACCATTAGCCAGACTCATCAAGAACAAAAGGGAGCAGAGTCAAATCAATAAAATCAGAAATGAAAATGGAGAAATCACAAAAGACAACACAGAAATATAAAAGATCATGAGACTGCTACGAGCAATTACATGCCAATAAAATGGACAATGTGGAAGAGATGGACAAATTCTTAGGAAAGTATAGCCTTCCAATACTGAACCAGGAAGAAATAGAAAATCTTAACAGACCCATAAAAGAAATCGAACCTATAATCAAAAATTTTCCAACAAACAAAAGCCCAGGTCCAGATGGTGCCACAGCTGAATTCTACCAAAAATTTAGAGAAGAGCTAACACCTATCCTCGGAGAAGGCAATGGCACCCCACTCCAGTATTCTTGCCTGGAAAATCCCATGGATGGAGGAGCCTGGTAGGCTGCAGTACATGGGGTCACTAGGAGTCGGACACGACTGAGTGACTTCACTTTCACTTTTCACTTTCATACATTGGAGAAGGAAATGGCAACCCACTCCAGTGTTCTTGCCTGGAGAATCCCAGGGACGGGGGAGCCTGCTGCGCTGCGGTCTCTGGGGTCGCATAGAGTCGGACACAACTGAAGCAACTTAGCAGCAGTAGCAGCAGCAACACCTATCCTACTCAAACTCTTCCATAAAACTGCAGAGGAAGGTAAACTTCCAAATTCATTCTATGAGGCCACCATCACCCTAATACCAAAACCAGACAAAGATGCCACAAAAAAGAAAACTACAGGCCAATATCATTGATGAACATAGACGCAAAAATCCTCAACAAAATTCTAGCAAACAGAACCCAACAACATATTAAAAAGATCATACATCATGACCAAGTGGGCTTTATCCCAGGGATGCAAGGGTTCTTCAATATTCACAAATGAATCAATGTGATACACTGTATTAACAAATTGAAAGATAAAAACCATATGGTTATCTCAATAGATGCAGAGAAAGCATTTGACAAAATTCAGCACCAATCTATGATAAAAACTCTCCAGAAAGCATGCATAGAAGGAATATCCCTCAACAAAATAAAAGCCATATATGACAAAGGCACAGCAAACATTATCCTCAATGGTGAAAAACTGAAAGCACTTCCTCTAAAATCAGGAACAAGACAAGGGTGCCCACTCTCACCACTACTATTTAACATAGTATTGGAAATCCTAGCCACAGCAATCAGAGAAGGAAAAAAATAAATAAAAGGAATCCAGATTGGAGAAAAAGAAGTAAAATTCTCACTATTTGCAGATGACATGATTCTCTACAGAGAAAACCCTAAAGACACCATCAGAAAATTACTAGAGCTAATCAACGAATATACTAAAGTTGCAGGATATAAAATATACAGAAAAAGAAATTAAAGAAACAATCCCATTCACCATTACAACAAAAAGAATAAAATACTTAGGAATAAACTTATCCCAAGAAACAAAAGCCCTACATATAGAAAACTGTAAAATACTGATGAAATAAATCAAGGATGACACAAATAGATGGAGAAATATACCATGTCTGTGGATCAGAAGAATCAATATAGTGAAAATGAGTACGCTACTCAAACAAATCTATAGATTCAACGCAATTCCTATTAGCTACCAATAGTATTGGTCAGGCAGGTTGATTCCTCTAGTTCCATTCTTTTTTCTCAAGATTGCTTTGGCTATTTGAGGTTTTTTGTATTTCCATACAAATTTTGAAATTATTTGTTCTTGTTCTCTGAACTAGAGGAATCAACCTGCCTGACTTCAGACTATACTACAAAGCTACAGTCATTAAGACAGTGTGGTACTGGCACAAAGACAGAAATATAGATCAATGGAACAAAATAGAAAGCCCAGAGATATGTATTAGCCACAAGGGCTTCTCTTTTGGCTCAGCTGGTAAAGAATCCGCCTGCAATACAGGAGATCTGGGTTCGATACCTGGGTTGAGAAGATCCTGTGGAGAAGGGATAGGCTACCGACTCCAGTATTCTGGCCTGGAGAATTCCACGGACTGTATGGTCCATGGGGTCACAAAGAGTTGGACACAACTAAGCAACTTTCATTTTCACTTTCAAAAAGCTTCAGTCATCAAGACAGTATGGTACTGGCACAAAGAAATATAGATCAATGGAACAACAAAAAAAGTCCAGAGATAAATCCATACACCAACGGACACCTTAACTTTGACAAGTAGGCAAAAATATACAATGCAGAAAAGACAATCTCTTTAACAACCCATGCTGGGAAACTGGTCAAACACCAGTAAAAGAATGAAACTAGAACACTTTCTAACACACACCTAAATAAACTCAAAATGGATTAAAGATCTAAATGTATGACAAGAAACTATTAAACTCTTAGAGGAAAACATAGGCATAACACTCTATGACATAAATCACAGCAAGTTCCTCTATGATACACCTTCCAGAGTAATGAAAATAAAAAAAAAAAAATAAACAAATGGAATCTAATTAAATTTAAAAACTTCTGAACAACAAAGGAAACTATAAGCAAGGTGAAAAAAGCAGCATTTAGAATGTGAGAAAATAATACCAGAAGAAGTAACAGACAAAGAATTAATTTCCAACATATGTAAGCAACTCACACATGCAGCTCAATACCAGAAAAACAAATGTCTCAATCAAAAAATAGAAGAAATGGGAGTAGCCCACATAGTCACCAGTAGAATCTGAAATGCAGTACTTCAGTGCAATCTAAAAATAACAGAATGATCTCTGTTTGTTTCCAAGGCAAACCATTCAATATCACAGTAATCCAAGTCTATGCCCCAACCACTAATGCTGAAGAAGGTGAAGTTGAACAGTTCTATGAAGACCTATAAGACTCTCTAGAACTAACACTCAAAAAAAATGTCCTTTCGTCACAGGAGACTGGAATGCAAAAGTAGGAAGTCAAGAGATACCTGGAGTAACAGGGAAATTTGGCTTTGGAGTACAAAATGAAGCCAGGCATGGGCTAACAGAGTTTTGCAAAGAGAATGCAATGGTCAAAGCAAACACCCTTTTCCAACAACACAAGAGAAGACTCTACATATAGACATCACCAGATGGTCAACACCAAAATCATTTCGATTATATTCTTTGCAGCCAAAGATGGAGAACTCTATAGAGTCTGCAAAAACAAGACTGGGAGTTGACTGTGGCTCAAATCATGAACTCTTTATTCCCAAATTCAGACTTAAATTGAAGAAAGTAGGGAAAACCATTAGACCATTCAGGATGACCTAAATCAAATCCCTTAAGATTATACAATGGAAGTGACAAATATATTCAAGGAATTAGATCTGATATACAGAGTGCCTAAAGAACTATGGATGGAGGTTTGTGATAATGTACAGGAGGCAGGTATCAAGATCATCCCCCAAAAAAGAATTGCAAAATGGCAAAATGGTTGTCTGCGGAGCATTACAAATAGCTGTGAAAAGAAGAGAAGCGAAAGGCAAAGGAGGAAAGGAAAGATATACCCATTTGAATGCAGAGTTGCACAAAACAGCAAGGAGAAATAAGAAAGACTTCTTCAGTTATCAATGCAAAGAAATAGAGGAAAACAATAGAATGGGAAAGACTAGAGATCTCAAGAAAATTAGATATACCAAAGGAACATTTCATGCAAAGATGGGCTCGATAAAGGACAGAAATGGTATGGCCCTAACAGAAGCAGAAGATATTAAGAAGAGGTAGCAGTAATACACAAAAGAACTATACAAAAAAGATCTGCATGATCCAGATAACCATAATGGTGTGATCACTAGCCTAGAGGCAGACATGCTGGACTGTGAAGTCAAGTGGGCATTAGGAAGCATCACTACGAACAAAGCCAGTGGAGGTGATGGAATTCCAGTTGAGCTATTTCAAATCTAAAAGATGATACTGTGAAAGTGCTGCACTCAATATGCCAGCAAGTTTGGAAAACTCAGCAGTGGCCACAGGGCTGGAAAAGGTCAGTTTTCATTTCAATCCCAAAGAAAGGCAATGCCAAACAATGCTCCAACCTCCATACAACTGCACTCATCTCACATGCTAGTAAAGTAATGCTCAAAATTTTCCAAGCCAGGCTTCAACAATATGTGAACCATGAACTTCCAGATGTTCAAGGTGGTTTTAGAAAAGGCAGAGGAACCAGAGATGAAACTGCCAACATCTGCTGGATCACTGAAAAAGCAAGACAGTTCCATAAAAATATCTATTTCTGCTTTATTGACTATGCCAAAGATTTTACTGTGTGGATCACCATAAACTGTGGAAAATTCTTCAAGAGATGGGAATACCAGACCACCTGATCTGCCTCTTGAGAAATTTGTATGCAGGTCTGGAAGCAACAGTTAGAACTGGACGTGGAACAACAGACTGGTTCCAAATAGGAAAAGGAATACATCAAGGCTGTATATTGTCACCCTGCTTATTTAATGTATACGCAGAGTACATCATGAGAAATGCTTGACTGGATAAAGTACAAGCTAGAATCAAGACTGCCAGGAGGAATATCAATAACCTCAAATATGCAGATGACACCACTCTTCTGGCAGAAAGTTACGATGAACTAAAGAGCCTCTTGATGAAAGTGAAAGTGGAGAGTGAAAAAGTTGGCTTAAAGCTCAACATTCAGAAAACTAAGAACATGGCATCCAGTCCCATCACTTCATGACAAACAGATATGGAAACAGAGGAAACAGTGACACTTTATTTTGGGGGGCCTCCAAAATCACTACAGACAGTGAATGCAGCCATGAAATTAAAAGATGCTTACTCCTTGGAAGAAAAGTTATGACCAACCTAGACAGCATATTAAAAAGCAGAGACATTACTTTGCCAACAAAGGTCCTTCTAGTCAAGGCTATGGTTTTTCCAGTGGTCATGTATGGATGTGAGAGTTGGACCTTAAAGAAAGTTGAGTGCTGAAAAATTGATGCTTTTGAACTGTGGTGTTGGAGAAGACTCTTGAGAGTCCCTTGGACTGCAAGGAGATCCAACCAGACCATCGTAAAAGAAATCAGTCCTAAATATTCATTGGAAGGACTGATGCTGAAGCTGAAACTCCAATACTTTGGCTACCTGATGTGAAGAGTTGACTCACTGGAAAAGACCCTGATGCTGGGAAAGATTGAAGGTGGGAGAAGGGGACGACAGAGGATGAGATGGCTGGATGGCATCACCGAGTCAATGGACATGAGTTTGGGTAAACTCCGGAAGTTGGTGATGGACAGGCAGGCCCAGCGTGCTACGGTCCATGCGGTCCCAGAGTCAGACACAACTGAGCGACTGAACTGAAGCATTTTTTATTTTTGTACTACCAGTATGCAATAAAATGCCCTGTAAACAAATGTTTGTTAACACACTCATTAAATAAGGAATGTTAAAGATATCTCTGAGACTTTGTAGCAAGGCCAAAATAGTCTGAAAAGAGCAATAAATAAAATTTATACTGTCAATTATCAATTTGATAAAAAAGACTTAAATGCAATTTGCAAATACTGAGAATTTGAAATGATTAAACTTCCAACTTTTATTAAAATTTTAAAACTTGAGATAAAACATAAACATTTCCTTTTTCAAAATACTAAAGAAAGATATCAATATTAAAAATAACTGTCTGGTTATGAGTTACTCTAGAGTACATGTCACATTGATTTTAAATATTCAACATTTCATGACAAAATGTCAAGGTCTGGCTCCAAAAAATCAACATCTTTGAAAAAGGGTGACTACAAAAATATCTTTTTTTTTGTAAAATGTAAAAAATAAAGTAGCAACACTCTTGGAGATGATGGCCATGTCTTATACTTATCAGTTTTTTCTCTTCATACCAAGTGTAAGCATAAAAGAATATGAAGAACCTTAGATCAAATGGGACAACAGAATGTGCTCCTGCCACTTAAAAATACACACATTACTTATTACTTAATATTTTGTAATAATCAATACAACCCCAAAACGATGACTTGGCTAAAATTTTTAACTTTCACAGAAACCCCAAATGACTATAAACTGTGATTTTTGGACAGTACATGTAAAATCACCAAAATTCAAACACACTATTTAAAACTGCAGAAATAAAAACAAATTACGAATGTATTATATAATTCATTTAATTATTTATTATTGGGGACATTCTTTTTTCCTTTAATAAAAAGAATAGCAATGATATATATGGTATTGGAAGAAAAGTAAGAGCTTCTATAAAACACTGTGAAAAGAAATTTTAATTATCACTAAATATGCCAAGTTTTAGTTTAAATGCAAAAGAAGCTAGTCAGTAGACTTAAGAAACTTGAAGTAGAGCCATTTCCATTTGAACCAATGATTTGCAATACTTCCTAGATAATTCTTCAGAAAAGTCTTTCTACAGATTAACTAAACAGTTTAGAACATGAAGACACAGGTACAGAACAGAACATGAACAGGTCAGCCAACATAACTGGTCTCCATGGTTACTACAATGCAGTCCACAGGAGCAGGTGGTGAAGGAAACCAATACAGTTCAGTGATGTAGAGTTGTCAGAAACCTAGATCATGACACTCTTTTTCTATTACCTGATGGTTAGTTGTTTAGCTAGATGCAATGGAAATAAAACTGAAAGAAATCCAAAAAGGAAATAAAAAATGAAAGCTTTGCCTCAACATTTTTTACTTCCGGTGAAGTCAAATGGTTTCCACCACTGAGCAAACTGCAGTGCTTTCTTCCTCTGATCTTCAAAGCTTTCTCGCATCCCTTTCCTCCAAACTCTTGGTTCTATATCCAGCATGCCACCAATGATTTCCTTTTAAAGAATGAGAAAAATACAAACACATACATGTATAAAGACTGAAAAATAGGAATCAAGCTATTCCTGTTTATTCTGTTACTAAATATAATATTAAGTCCTTCTCTGCAAGGATGATTACATTTTATATAAATATTAGTTTCAAGTTAAAAACAAACAAACAAAACTTGTTTTCATTTAATTCTAACTATGTAAACCCTGGGATTCCAAGGGTCCTTAGTTGTGTCTCCTGTCAAATAATTTGTCCATTTTGTTGTTTCTTAGTACATCTATCAGACAGCAGCAAAGGGGAAGAAGAGAGAATGAAATTTAATTAATTTGGTCCTTATTAGCTGCTCTGGTAAGAAAGTCTGAAGAAAAAGTTGACCAACATGTAGCAATTATAAACTTGATTGTTCAACTACAGTTTAATCTTAGGCTAATACTCTCTCTACTATCCAATATATTTAAAAGCCAGTTTCTTCTATTAGCTGGAGATCTTTTTTTAAGAAATGAAATCATATTTTAGTACCAATCCATGTAAACCAATAATTAAAAATTATAATCACCTTCATTTAAAAAGCCATATTCCCAAGTCCTGAAATAATATATTTTCAATGGTCTGCTTATTATTCTAGATAATTTCTTTCACGATCGTCTTCCTGTTCCTATGATATCAGCTATAGAGATTAATTAAATTTATGAGAGTGAGTGGGTTTCTCTGGTGGTTCAGTGGCAAAGAACCCTCCTGCCAATGCAGGTGATGCTGGTTTGATCCCTGGGTCACGAAGATCCCCTGGAGAAGTAAACAGAACTCACTCCAGTATTCTTGCCTGGGAAATCCCATGGACAGAAGAGTCTGGCAGGCTACAGTCCATGGGGTCACAAAAGAGTTGGAGGTGACTTAGTGACTGAGGACAGATGCACGATAGTGAGTATCCATATACAGAAAGATATGGGGGAGATTTATAATGCTTCAAGGAAGAGAAGTATGGTAATACAGGAAAACTCTGGGCTCGAGGTAGAATTCTGCATATTCAGTCTAGGTCTACAGGACTGTTAAGACCTTGGATGTAATTGCTCTAAGACATAGGTTCTTCATCTTAACAAATACTCTATTAATGAAGGGATCTACTATATACAAGCAATGGCCAAATACTGTAGGTGATACAGAAATAACTAACACACATTTCTCTGTCTTCAGAAAACTCATAATAGAATGCAGAGCTGTGGTGGGAGCCACAATAATAACCCAACTACATAAAGGACTGTCTTATAAAGCAGAATAAGGTAAATGCCAAAGTAGACTATATAGAGACTCAAAAAGAAAGGAGATTCTATTTGCTGGATATATCAAGAAAAGCTTCATGGAAAAGGAAATCTCTTCGTTGGGTAAAGGAAGTAAAGGGGCCAAGAGAGACATAGTGTAAAAAGAGGACAAATTTAATGCAAGAGTTTCTTAGCATCAGCCAATCACTAGCCATGTAGTTTAAGAAAGCCTAGCTTTATTGACCTGAATTTTTCTAAAATTTGACCTAAAATTTTCTATAAAACATCAAGTTTTGTCTTATGTGTACCATTAAGGCACACATACAACAAGGATTGATCCTTGTTCTATTACTGAAGCAAATATTAATGTAAAGAGACCAGTCCTTCTTGCTGTCTAAACAACTGCAGGCTGAAGGGAGTTTGTGCGTACATAGGCTTTTTCTTGGAAAGAAATTTCGAGGAAAATGGATTAGCGCTGTAACGCTAACTAAAAGTTTTCAACACTAAAACAGTATCATATAAATCATAACACGTGCATAATATTTGAAGGAGGACAATCTCCCAATTAAACTTAGGCAAGTTAAAAACTAGATATTTACTTCATTTTTACTAGAATCATTTTTTTAAATAAAAGCAGAGTCATAAAATTTCTGAGTTATAAAACTCTACTGAAATTTAACAATGTTTTTCAGAATAATGAAAACTAATTTCTTTCTAGTTAACTCTGGGAAAAGATATTCTCTCAGACAAGTTTCTAAAACGTATTTCAACAGTTCACAGATGAACGTGATTTGGAGTCTCTCGTTAGCCTTTAAGGACAACAGTATAAAAAATTATGAGTCCAAACTGCTCACAGGTCCCTAATCATTGTAGAAAATGATCTGACACAGGGGATGAAAGTGGGTAGGAAGAACAGGGAACCATGGACAAAGTTCATCTAGGCTCCTCTAATTTAGAGAGAAAGGCCTGACTTACACACTAGATTGAAAGGTTACTTTCTTGAGCTGTTATTGCCCAAACTTCTTTTGATTGCTCCCATGGCTACATTAATTTCATTCTAGGCCCTGATACTAACTTACATACTTCCCAGATATTCAAAAGAACTTAAATTTAAGGACTACACCCCTAGAAGACAATCTGTAGTAATGGAAAGAATCCACTAGCAACTGAAAGATCTATACTCTAGTATCTGACCAGAAACTGTGTGAAATGAGTGCTATATTCTTCTAGGACCGTACAGTACTTAGTTATAAATGAATCTGTGAGATCATTTGTTTTCTAGTTCAACCAAGAGCTTATGCACCCCTTGGTCTGTCACTTACTAGCACATGATCCTGGGGAAGTTATATTGGTTTCAACATCTATAAAATATAGATTGGTTTCAACATCTATAAAATGAAAGTATAAAATGTCTACATGATAGTGTTATTATGAGCATTAAATGAGTGCTAAGAACATTACCAGGCTCACTGTAAATCCTCAATGAATAGGTTATCATCATTATCAATTATCATTCTCAGCACAAGCCTGGCTGTCTCCACAGGAAAACACTACAGTCACTGCTGACACTGTCAACAAACCGTTTGGTTCCAAAGTAACATTCCTGATTGTTATAAATATCCTGGTATATATTTCTTAATAGCTTCTGGGTACTCCCTCTGAAAACTGGGTTTTACAACAGGCACCAACTTCACTGTACATTGTGCCCAAAGTTATTTCCCTTCAAAAGCAATGTGACAAAATGGCTAAATTCTGAAATTTTACCAATCTGTGAGCATACCTTTCCAAAGTAATGTGGGAATTTGTGCTGATCTTCAATGACATGGGCAAACCCTCCCTGGAGGCCAAAATCCACAGAGAAGTAAGGTAAGCCTTTGGGTACCTAAAAAACAGATAAATCACACTTGAAAACAGCATGAAATTAGGAAGTTATGCTTAATCCCTCTTCCTAATTAAGTATTCCTCAAGACAAACATATACAATGAATTTCCAATTATAAAAATACTTCAAAAAATAACCTAACATCTTAACTAAAACATTTCATTTTGTTGACTTTCGGTTGGATAGTGCTTCATAATATCCAGCAATTATAATCAGAACCAATTATTTTTCTGTCTTTGGGAAAAACAGCAAAGAAAAAGGCACTTTAAAAATATTTAACAACACAATAATTTTCTTTAGACTATGCAAATACAGATTAAGGATATGCTTTCTTGTATTTTTTCTCACAGTGCAGAAAAGGAACTGGGGCTTAGTCATATACTCAGAGCTTTGTTTATAATATCCTGGAACTTTTATTACTACTTATTGATCAAAGATAAATACAAACAATCATAGCTTTTTTATTAACTGGTAAGGTGGTATAGTAATATTTAGTTTATCAATCTCATTTTAAAATATTTCCAGTATTATCTTTCCCTACCTTTTTTCCCTCCCTCTTACTAAACACACTCAAAGACACACATGAACACACCCACACACGTGTGCAGACATGAAGTATTTCAGACACTATCTTGATTGGAAAAGGTCATAATTTCTAGCTTTATATTAAGTAGATCCTCTGTCCTTGCAAGTTTTTCCTCCAAGCCCTAATTCTGTTACTAGAAAGTATTCAAACTGGTCAATTTAAAGTAATATTGGGCACTTCCCTGGTGGTCCAGTGACTAAGACACTGTGCTCCCAAGGAAGGGGGCCTGGGGTCGAACAGTGGTTGAGGAACTAGAACCCACATGCCGAACTAAGAATTTACATGTCACAACTAAAGATGTGGCATGGCACTAAGACCCAACACAGCCAAATAAGTAAATAAATAATTTTTTTAAAAAAAGTAATATTGTAGTTGTTCAGTCACAAAGTCGTGTCCAACTCTTTGCGACCCCATGGACTGCAGCATGCAGGCTTCCCTGTCCTCCACTATCTCCCAGAGTTTGCTCAAATTCATGTCCAGTGAGTTGGTGATGTTATCTAACCATCACATCCTCTGCCACCCCCTTCTCCTGCCTTCAATCTTTCCCAGCATCAAGGTCTTTCCAAATGAGTTGGCTCTTCACATCAGCTGGGCAAAGTATTGGAGCTTCAGCATCAGTCCTTCCAATGAATATTCAAGGTTGATTTCCTTTAGGACTGATTGGTTTGATCTCCTTGTAGCCCAAGGACATCATGTCTTCTCCAGCATCACAATTTCAAAGCATCAATTCCTCTGCACTCAGCCTTCTTTATGGTCCCAGTCTCAAATCCATACCTGACTATTGGAAAAACCACAGGTTTGACAATATGGAACTCTGTCAGCAAAATGATGTCTCTGCTTTTTAATATGTTGTCTCAGATTGTCGTAGCTTTCCTTAAAGGAACAAGCGTCTTTTAATTTCATGGCTGCAGTCACCATCCACAGTGCTTAACATCTCTCTCCCTTAATCCCCTCATAAAGTCGCATTTGCTAATTTTGGCAGTGAATTGTATTTGTTGTCATTCAGTTACTCAGTCATGGCCAACTTTTTGTGATCCCATGGATGCAACATGTCAGGCTTTCCTATTCTTCACCATCTCCCAGAGCTTGCTCAAACTCATGTCCATCAAGTAAGGGATGCCATCCAACAATCTCATCCTCTGTCGTCCCCTTCTCCTCCTGCCTTCAATCTTTCCCTGGACCAGCATCTTTTCTAATGAGCTGGCTCTTCACATCAGGTGGCCAATGTATTGGAGCTTCAGCTTCAGCATCAGTCCTTCTAATGATTATTCAGAATCAATTTCCATTCAGATTGACTGGCTTGATCTCCTTGCAGTCCAAGAGTCTTCTCCAGCACCATAGTTCAAAAGCATCAGTTCTTCAGAGATCAGCCTTCTTTATGGTTCAACTTTCACATCCATACATGATTACTGGAAAAACCATACACTTGACTGTATGGACCTTTGTTGGCAAAATAATGTCTCTGCTTTTTAATACACTGTCTAGGTTTGTCATAGTTTTTCTACCAAGGAGCGTCTTTGGATTTTGTGACTGCATTCACCATCTGCAGTGACTTTGAACACATGAAAATAAAGTCTGTCCCTGTTTCCATTGTTTCCACATCTATCTGCCATAAAGTGATGGAACTGGAGGCCATGATCTTTGTTTTTTGAATGTTGAGTTTATGCCAGCTTTTTCCCTCTCCTCTTTCACCTTCATCAAGAGGCTATTAGTTCCTCTTTGGTGTCTGCCATAAGGGTGGTGTCTGCCCTAAGGGTGGTGTCATCTGCATATCTGAGGTTATTGATATTTCTCCTTACAATCTTGCTTCCAGTTTGTGTTTCATCTAGCCTGGCATTTCACATGATGTATTCTGAGTATAAGTTAAATAAGCAGAATGACAACATACAGCCTTGATGTACTCCTTTCCCAATTTGGAACCAGTCTGTTGTTTCATCTTTGGTGTTAACTTTTGCTTCCTGATATCCATACAGGTTTCTCAGAAGGCAGGTAAAGTGCTCTGGTAGCCCCATCTAATTAATAATTTTCCATCGTTTGTTGTGATCCACACAGTCAAAGGCTTTAGAATAATCAATGAAACAGAAGTAGATGTTTTTCTGGAATTCTCTTGCTTTTTTGATGATCCATCAGATGTTGGCAATTTGATCTCTGGCTCCTCTCCCTTTTCTAAATCCAGCTTGAACATCTGAAAGCTCTCAGTTCATGTACTATGGAAGCCTGGCTTGGAGAACTTGAGTATCACTTTGATAGCATGTGAAATGAATGCAATTGTGTGATAGTTTGAACATTTTTTGGCATTACTTTCTTTGGGATTGGAAATGAAAACTGACCTTTTCCAGTCCGGTGGCCACTGCTGAGTTTTCCAAATTTGCTGGCATATTGACTGCAGCACTTTAACAAACAGTATCATCTTTTAGGATCTGAAATAGTTTAGCTGGCATTCTATCACCTCCACTAGCTTTGTTCACAGTGATGTTTCCTAAGGCCCACTTGACTTCACACTCCAAGATGTTTGGCTCTAGGTGAATGATCACACCATCGTGGTTATCCAGGTCATTAAGATATTTTTTTTGTATAGTTTTTCTGTGTATTCTTGCCACCTTACTTAAAATCTTCTAATTCTGTTAGATCCATACCATTTCTGTCTTTTATTACGCCCATCTTTGCATGGAATGTTCCCTTGGTATCTCTAATTTTCTTGAAGAGATGTCTAGTCTTTCCCATTCTATTGTTTTCTTATGTTTCTTTGCATTGTTCACTTTGGAAGACTTTCTTATCTCTCCTTGCTAGTCTTTGGAACTCTGCATTCAGGGGGGCGTATCTTTCCTTTTCTCCTTTGCCTTTTGCTTCTCTTCTTTCCTTAGCTATTTGTAAGGCCTCCCCAGAAGGCCATTTTGTCCTTTTGAATTTCTTTTTTCTCGGGGATGGTTTTGATCACTGCCTCCTGTACAATATCATAAACCTCCATCCATAGTTCTTCAGACACTCTATCAGATCTGATCCCTTGATTATCACTTCCATTATACAATCATTGGGGATTTGATTTAGGTCATACCTTAATGGCCTAGTAGTTTTCCCTACTTTCTTCAATTTAAGTCTGTGTTCGGCAATAAGGAGTTCATTATCTGAGCCACAGTCAGCTCCTGGTCTTATTTTTTCTGACTACATAGAGCTTCTCTATCTTACGCTGCAAAGATATAATCAATCTGATTTTGGTACTGACCCAAGAAAAAGAAATGCAAAAAAGCAAATTGGCTGTCTGAGGAGGCCTTACAAATAGCTGTGAAAAGAAGAGAAGCGAAAAGCAAAGGGGAAAAGGAAAGATATAACCATTTGAATGCAGAGTTCGAAAGAATAACAAGGAGAGATAAGAAAGCATTCCTCAGCAATCAATGCAAAGAAATAGAGGAAAACGATACAATGGGAAAGACTAGAGATCTCTTCAAGAAAATTAGAGACACCAAGGGAACATTTCATGCAAAGATGGGCTCAATAAAGGACAGAAATGATAAGGACTTTACAGAAGCAGAAAATATTAAGAGGTAGCAAGAATACACAGAAGAACTGTATAAAAAAAGATCTTCATAACCCAGATAATCACGATGGTGTGATCACTCACCTAGAGCCAGATATCCTGGAATGTGAAGTCAAATGGGAATTAGGAAGCATCACTACGAATAAAGCTAGTGGAGGTGATGGAATTCCAGTTGAGCTATTTCAAATCCTGAAAGATGATGCTGTGAAAGTGCTGCACTCAATATGCCAGCAAATTTGGAAAATTCAGCAGTGGCCACAGGACTGGAAAAGGTCAGTTTTCATTCCAATCCCAAAGAAAGGCAATGCCAAAGAATGCTCAAACTACCACACAATTGTACTCATCTCACACACTAGTAAAGTAATGCTCAAAATTCTCCAAGCCAGGCTTCACCAATACGTGAATCTTAAACTTGCAGATGTTCAAGTTGCTTTTAGAAAAGGCAGAAGAACCAGAGATCAAACTGCCAACATCCGCTGGATCATTGCAAAAGCAAGAGAGTTCCATAAAAACATCTATTTCTGCTTCATTGACCATGCGAAAGCCTTTGTGTGGATCACAATAAACTGTGGCAAGTTCTTAAAAAGATGGGAATACCAGACCTCCTGAGCTGCCTCCTGAGACATTTGTATGTGGGTCAGGAAGCAATAGTTAGAACGGACATGGAACAACAGACTGGTTCCAAAAAGGAAAAGGAGTACGTCAAGGCTGTATATTGTCACCCTGCTTATTTAACTTATATGCAGAGTACATCATGAGAAACGCTGGGCTGGAGGAAGCACAAGCTAGAATAAAGATTGCTGGGAGAAATATCAATAACCTCAGATATGCAGATGACACCATCCTTATAGCAGAAAGTGAAGAACTAAAGAGCCTCTTGATGAAAGTCAAAGAGGAGAGTGAAAAAGTTGGCTTAAAACTCAACATTCAGATAACTAATATCATGGCATCCAGTCCCATCACTTCACGGCAAATGGATGGGGAAACAGTGGAAACAGTGGCTGACTATTTTTCTGGGCTCCAAAATCACTGCAGATGGTGACTGTAGCCATGAAATTAAAAGACACTCCTTGGAAGAAAAGTTATGACCAACATAGACAGCATATTAAAAAGCAGAGACATTACTTTGCCAACAAAGGTCCGTCTAGTCAAGGCTATGGTTTTTCCAGTGGTCATGTATGGATGTGAGAGTTGGACTATAAAGAAAGCTGAGCACCAAAGAATTGATGCTTTAGAACTGTGGTATTGGAGAAGACTCTTGAGAGTCCCTTGGACTGCAGGGAGATCCAACCAGTCCATTCTAAAGGAGATCAGTCCTGGGTGTTCATTGGAAGGACTGATGTTGAAGCTGAAACTCCAATACTTTGGCCACCTGATGCGAAGAGCTGACTCATTTGAAAAGACCCTGATGCTGGGAAAGATTGAGGGCATAAGGAGACCAGGACAAAAGAGGATGAGATGGTTGGATGGCATCACCAACTTGATGGACATGGGTTTGGGCGGACTCTGGGAGTTGGTGATGGACAGGAGGCCTAGCGTGCTGCAGTTCATGGGGTTGCAAAGAGTTGGACATGACTGAGTGACTGAACTGAACTGAACTGATGTCCATATGTAGAACCATCTCTTGTGTTGTTGGAAGCGGGTGTTTGCTATGACCAGTGCATTCTCTTGGCAAAACTCTGTTAGCCTTTGCTCTGCTTCCTTTTGTATTCAAAGACCAAACTTGCCTGTTACTCCAGGTTTCTCTTGACTTCCTACATTTGCATTCCAGTCCCCTATGATGAAAAGCACATCTCTTTTTTAGTGTTAGTTCTAGAAGGTCTTATAGTTCTTCATAGGACCTTTCAACTTCAGTTTCTTTGGCATTAGTGGTTGGGGCATAGGCTTGGATTACTATGATACTGGTTGAATGGTTTGCCTTGGAAACGAACAGAAACCATTTTGTCGTTTTTGAGATTGCCCCGAAGTACTGCATTTCAGACTGTTTTGTTGACTCTGAGGGCTACTCCCTTTCCTCTAAGGGATTCTTGCCCACAGTGGTAGATATAATGGTCATCTGAATTAAATTTGACTATTGCTGTCCACTGTAGTTCACTGATTCCTAAAATGTCGATGTTCACTCTTGCCACCTCCTGTTTGACCACTTCCAATTTACCTTGATTCATGGACCTAACATTGCAGGTTCCTATGCAACATTGTTAAAAGCATCAGACATTACTTTCACCACCAAACATATCCATAACTGGGTGCTATTTCTGCTTTGGCTCAGCCTCTTCATTCCTTTTGGAGGTATTGTTCTGCTCTTCTCCAGGAGCATATTGGACACCACCAACCTGGGGAGTTCATCTTTCAGTGTCGTATCTTTTTGCCTTTTCATACTGTCATGGGGTTCTCAAGGCAAGAATGCTGCAGTGGTTTGCCATTCCCTTCTCTGATGGACCACGTTTTGTCAGAACTCTCCACCATGACCCGTCCATCTGGGGTGGCCCTACACGGCATGATTCAGTTTCATTGAATTACATATTTCTATTTAATTATATATATTTTGTATTGTGCCCTCCAGAAGGCATGCCTTGGGAAGAGATAGTGTAGTGTGATAGGGTGGAAGAAGAGTGGTCATCTTGAAATAGTATAAAGCAATTAAAACCGGGGCCTATAAAGAGTTGTATAGGTTATAGGAAAAGTGTAAGTTAAACAATCAGTTTGACATACAATGCAGAGAAATGGTTACTACTCGTGCTTTTTAAAAAATATTTTCACATTTTTAAAGTAAAATTTAAAACACATATGACATAGTTAGCCAAAAAAAATAGATAGACAAGACTCTAATCACAGTTCTGTTACTTATAACTATAACTTTAGGCAAGTTATTTAAGATCTGTGAGTCTTAACAATAAATATGAAGAGCTCAGAAGTCTGCTGTGAGGATCAAATAGAAAAATGCATATTAAGTACACAGACTAATGTTTGGCAAAGAGAATATTATTCAAATATTATTTTCATTTCCATCTCCTACTAACAATGCTTTGTGCAAATCTAGTAGTCAAAAAAGAATGGAAGGCTCCATTAAAATACTTTTTGCTATCTGAAATAGATCAATGTATGAACATGAATATGAATGGCTAAAATTATATTGAAGACTACATGGTAAAGAACAGTACTCTCCAGGAAGAGATCTTGAGGAATCAACTTATGATAACAGTGCCCATGTTTTTTGTTGGTATGATACTGTATTTTGCAGAAAAATGGCTTCCTAAATATGTCAATGCTCTTATTCCCTATTTGCCATAAATAAATTATATTATAAGGCAAAAGGGGCTTTGCAGATATGATTAAGTTAGGGATCTTGAAATGGAAAGATTATCCCAGGTTATACAGGATATGACAGAAAGGTCAGAGTCAGAGAAAGACTGGAAGATCCTATACTGGTTGGCTCTGAAAGAACCACAAGCCATGGAATGCAGGTGACTTCCAGAAACTGAAAACGGCAAGGAAATGGATTCTCCCTAAGAGCCTCAAAAAAAAGCAGGCCTGCTAACATCTAGATTTTAAACCCATTTCATATTTGTGACTTCCAAAATTATGAGACAATAAGTGTGTTATTTTTAAAGCACTAAGTTTGTGGTAATTTGTATATACACAGTAAAGCTCAACAACATATTGTATAATTTCCAAGATGAACACACTGTCACAAGCAACTCTTCTCTCATTGAAGGAAGCAAAAGGTACAACCTACACTCTTGCTAGAGTTATTAGTCAGTAGGCACTGCCAAGGCTCCATTATCAAAGTACATGTACATTTAGTACTCCCCTTTTCCTGCCCTGACCAGCAGGAGTGAAAGAAGTTGGAACTTTGGTACCACCCATGAAGAGTACTGACAGAATTACAGCAAAAAAATTTATTGATCATAGAAAAACAGTAGTATTTGTTTTCCCCTTTAAACATTCCAGTCTTTAATCCTGACTTTCTATAATTGTCCTCATATTTAAAGATCCCAGGGTAAACTCAAATTTCCCTTGAGGTGGACTTTGCTTAGTTTTGAAAGTCAAATCGAAGATGTCTTACATGTTTTTCAACTGCTACAGTTATCACAGAATTAAATTTCAAAATCCTAATAAAAAGTTGAGAAGAATTCATGTGACCTCTCTATAAACTGTCTTGAGAATTTTAAAAAAAAATCTTGTGAAAAAAGATCACTTTCTTGACAACTTGCGTGAACATCACGCAACCCCTCACAATTAACATTCAGATGTTTTTCCCTTGCATATTTTCATGAACTTCACACTACACTGAAAATAAATTAAAAAACCTAGAGCAAGCAGACAAAATAGACATTAAGAAAAAGTTTATACTCACACAAATAAAAACATAAATGAACAGAGAGTTAGAATGAATTATAAATAGGCAAATCTGTACTAACAGCTAAGAATCTACTATGGGAAAAAAATCACCACCCCAACACACATACAAAATACTTCATGAACTAAGGAGATGGGATAGAGGGCTGCTTTTTTTCTGGACGTAGAGTTTTTTTAAAAGAAGCAAAATGAGATTTCTTCGGAATTAAAATAAAGTTAAAATAGATCAAGATTGTTCACTTCATGCTCAGAAACATTATCATGTTAAAAAGACACTGGAAAGCTTAACTTTGTAAAAAGTGACCTGCTTTGAAATTATTCTTGGACTCAAGTTCTCATCACAAATCCATCCACATAATTATTAAATTCTAAAGCTAAGAGGGACTTCAAGAGGTCATCTAGTTCATTCCCAAGCTGCTCTGACTTGGATAAACAGTCTCAGATAAAACACTATGTGGTGATTTAGAAAAGAATCCACTTCAAAGTTAAATATGTAATAACCATTGCAAGAAGAATTTGTATGTGTTTCTTACTGGTTAAGTGAAAATATTAACCTCTAGGAACTTATTTCAGCTATATATTCAGATTAAAATAAATAAACTTGCAGTAGATACTAGATTGTTGTTGTTGTTCAGTCGCTAAGTCATGTCCTATTCTTTGTGACCCCATGGACTGCAGCAGGCCAGGCTTCCCTGTCCTTCACTGTCTCCTGAAGTTTACTCAAACTCATGCCCATTGAGTTGGTGATGCCATCCAACCATCTCATCCTCTGCTGCCCCCTTCTCCTGCCCTCAATCTTTCCCAGCATCAGGGTATTTTCCAATGAGTCGCCTCTTCGCATCAGGTAGCCAAAGGACTGGAGCTTCAGCATCAGTTCTTCCAATGAATATTCAGGGTTGATTTGCTTTAGGATTGATTGGTTTGATCTCCTTGCTGTCCGAGGGATTCCCAAGTCTTCTGCAGCACCACAATTCAAAAGCATCAATTCTTCAGCACTCAGCCTTCTTTATGGTACAACTCTCACATCTGTACATGATTACTGGAAAAACCACAGTTATGACTACAGCGACCTTTATTTGCAAAGTGATGTCTCTGCTTTTTTTATACACTGTCTAGGTGGGTCACAGCTTTTCTTTCAAGGAGCAAGCACCTTTTCATTTCGTGGCTGCAGTCACCATCCACAGTGATTTTGGAGCTGAAGAAAAGAAAATCTGTCACTATTTCCATTGTTTCCCCATCTATGTGCCATGAAGCAATGGGACCGGAAGCCATGATCTTCATTTTTTGAATGTTGAGTTTTATGCCAGCTCCTTCACTCTCTTCTTTCACCTTTACCAAGAGGCTCTTTAGTTTCTCTTCTCTTTCTGCCATTAGAGAGGTATCATCTGCATATCTGAGGTTGTTGATATTTCTCCTGGAAATCTTGATTCCAGCTTGTGATTCATCCAGACTGGCATTTTGCATAATGTACTCTGCTTAGAAGTTAAATAAGCAGGATGACAATATATAGTCTTGATGCATTCCTTTTGCAATTTTGAACCAGTCTGTTGTTCCAAGTCAGGTGCTAACTGTTGCTTCTTGACCTGCATACAGGTTTCTCAGGAGGCAGGTAAGGTGGCCTGGTATTCCCATGTCCTTTAGAATGTTCCATAGTTTGTTGTGATCCACACAGTTAAAGCCTCTTCATTCTTTCTGGAGCTATTTCTCTGCTCTCTCCTAGTAGCTTATCAGGCACCTTCCAGTCTGGGGGATTCATCTCCTGGTGTCATAGCTTTTTGCCTTTTCATACTGTTCATGGGCTTCTTGAGGCAAGAATACTTTAGTGGTTTGCCATTCTCTTCCCTAGAGGTACTAGATGGCTTACCAATAAAATACTGCATATATAGTAGTTATCATGGAGTTCATATATGTTGACTTATATCTATCAATATATATACTTGTTTTAAACTGATTTTAAGTTCAAAGACATTCTAAAAGATCTATTATTTTTTATTCCCCCTACATGTTTTCTATTTTTGATATCATATTTTACATCTTTATGCCTATCCCTTAACTGTTTACTTTAGTTATACTTAATTTTATCATTTTTGTCTTTTAACTTTTCTAATAATTCAGTTTAAAAAATACTTATTTGGCTGCATTGGGTCTTAGCTGCGGTATGCAGGATCTTTGCTGCCATGCACCCAGGGCTCTCCAGTTGCGGCATATGGGATTTGTCACCCCATGGCATGTGGGAACTTTGTTCCCTGACCAGGGTCGAACTTGCATCTGAAGGTGAATTCTTAACCACTGGACCATCAAGGAAGTCCCTCTATAGTTCTTCTTTTTGATATATATATTTTTTAACCTTCTTATTTTATACTGGGATATAGCTTATTAACAATGTTGTGATAGTTTCAGATGAACAGCAAAGGGACTCAGCCATACATATACATGTATCCATTCTTCCCCAAACTCCCCTCCCATCCAGGTTGTCATGTAACACTGAGCAGAGTTCCATGTGCTATACAGTAGGTATTTGTTGCTTATCCATTTTAAATACAACAGTGTGAACACATCCATCTGAAACTCCCTAACTATCCCTTCCCCCCAGCAACCATAAATACATTCTCTAAGTCTGTGAGTCTCTTTCTATTTTGTAAGGAAGTTCTTTTGTATCATTTCTTTTAGATTCCACATATAAGGGATGTCATACAATATTTCTCCTTCTCTACCTAACTTACTTCACTCAGTATGACACTCTCTAGAGTAGGAGGGTTCCTTTCTCGCCACATCTTCTCCAGCATTTATTTTTGATGATAGCCATACTGCCTGGTATCATTTCTTTACTATTATTTAACTTCTCTATGGCTGTTTCTTAAGCTATAAGATAGGGGAAAAGAGTTGGGTAGTTCAAGAAATAAACATATAAATGGCCTGGAGCTACTAAGCACTTAATAAATGTTTGCTCTAAGGCTATCGTGGTAGGTGTTTTAGATAGATATATATATCTCCTCTTTTGTGAAATGTTTTATCAAGTCCTTAGTCCATTCATTAGGTAAGTTTTAAGGGGCTTTTCTATCGATACTTACAAGTATTTTAAATATTAACAATATTAACCTCTGTCTTATCTGCCCCAGTTAGTGAAAGAGAAGAGATTTAACATGAAATCAATGACATCTGCTAACTTTGTGGGCTCTTCTCATCTAAGTTTAAAAGGTATCCTTCTTTCAGAAGTCTAGACAAAAATACAATTCTATTGTGTTCTAAATTATTGTTAAAACCTAATTCTAATTTTGTTGTATACTCTGAAGCCTTGACTTTAGCAGGGAGCAACAGGAGGGGGTAGATGTTAGCTGTGTGTTTTTGTCATATATGGCCTTTATTATTTTGAGGTATGTTCCCTCTATGCCCACCTTCTGGAGAAATTTATCATAAATGAGTGCCAAATTTTATCAAAAGCTTTTTCTGCCATCTATTGAGATGATCACATGGTTTTTATTTTCAATTTGTTAATGTGGTATATCACATTGATTGATTTATGAATACTGAAACATTCTTGGAATTCTGGGTTAAATCTCACTTGATCATGGTATATGATCTTTTTAATGTATTGCTGGATTCAGTCTGCTATTATTTATTGAGGATTTTTTCATCTATGTTCATCAGTGATACTGAACTCTAATCTTTTTTGTGATATCTCTGTCTGGTTTTAGTATCAGGTTGATGCTGGACTCATAGAATGAGTTTAGAAGCGTTCCTTCCTCTGCAATTTTTTGGAATAGTTTCAGAAGGATAAATGTTCAATAGAATTCAGCTGTAAAGCCATCTGGTTCTAGATTTTTGTTTGCTGGAAATTTTTAAATTACTGACTCAATTTCAGTACTCGTAATTCGTCCATTCATCTTTTCTATTTGTGCTTGGCTCAGTTTTGGAAGATTATACCTTCAAAAGATCCCAAACAACCGAAACAATCTTGAGAAAGAAGAACAAAGCTGGAAGAATTATGCTCCCTGACTTCAGACCATACTGTTTAATACAAAGCTATACCCCTCAGAACAGTTTGATACTGGCATTGAAAACAGACACAGATCAATGGAACAGACTAGACAGCCCAGAAATAAACTCACACACCTACGGTCACCAAAAAGAACCAAGAATATACAATGAAGAAAAGACAGTCTCTTCAATAAACAGTGCTGGGAAAACTAGACAGATACATGTAAAGAAGTGAAATTAGAACATTCTCTAACACCATACAAAAAATAAAAGTCAAAATGGATTAAAGATCTAAAGTTAAGGCCAGATACTATAAAATGCCTACAGGAAAATAGAGAACATTCAGTGACATGAATCACAGTAAAAGTTTTTGTATCCATCTCCTGGAGTATATTAAATAAAAGCAAAAGTAAACAAATGGGACCTAAGTAAATTTAAAAGCTTTTACACAGCAAAGGAAATTATCAACAAAATTTAAAGACAACCTACTAAATGGGAGAAAATTTTTGCAAATTATATGACCAATAAGGGGTTAATCCAACATACATAAACAGTCAATACAACTCAATATAAAAACAAACAAACAAACAAACAACCTAACTAAAAAGGGGATAAAAAAACTGAATACACATTTTACCAAGGAGGAAATGAAGATGGCCACAGGCATATGAAAAGATGCTCAAAATCTCTAATCATCAGGAAAATGCTAATCAAATCCAAAACCACAATGAGATATCACCTCACACCTTTATGGCTACTGCTAAAAATAAAACAAATAACAAAGTCGGCAAGGATATGAAGAAAAGAGAACACTAAAATGCTATTGGTGGGAATGTAAATCGGTGTAGCCACCGGGCAAAACAGTGCAGAGGTTGATTAAAAAACTCAATATACAGCTACCATGTCACTCAGCAATTCCTCTCCTGGGTATATATATCTGAAAAAAACAAAAACACTAATTTGAAAAGGTATATGCATAGAATGTTTATGCTGTTGTTCAGTTGCCAAGTCATGTCCAACTCTTCGCAATCCCATGGACTGCAGCACTCCAGGCCTCCCTGTCCCTCATCATCTCCCAGAGTTTGCCCAAGTTCATGTCCATTGACTTGGTGATGCCATCCAACCATCTCATCCTCTGTTGCCCTCTTCTCTTTCTGCCTTCAATCTTTCCCAGCATCAGGGTCTTTTCCAATGAGTCAGCTCTTTGTATCAGGTGGCCAAAGTACTGAAACTTCACAGGATCACCATCAGTCCTTTCAATGAATATTCAGGGTTAATATCCTTCAAGATTGACTGGTTTGATCTCTTTGCTGTCAACGGGACTCTCAAGAGTTTTCTCCAGCACCACAGTTCAAAAGCATCAATTATTCGATTTTTTATCATCCAATTCTCACATCTGTATATGATTACCAGAAAGACCACAACCTTGACTATACAGACCATGAAGACAAAATGATGTCTTTGCTTTTTAATACACTGTCTAGGTTTGTCATGGGCCTTCCTAGTGGGTCAGGGGTAAAGAATCTGCCTGCAAGGCAGGAGATGCAGGTTCGATCCCTGGGTGGGGAAGATCTCCTGGAGAAGGGCATGGCAACCCACTCCACTATTCTTGCCTGGAGAATGCCAATGACAAAGGAGCCTGGTGAGCTATGGTCCACTGGGTCACAAAAGGTCAGACACAACTGAAGCAACTGAGCACTGTTTGTCATAGCTTTCCTTCCAAGAAGCAATCGTCTTCTAATTCCATGACTGCAGTCACCATACACAGGGATGTTAGAGCCCAAGAAGAGGAAATCTTTCACTGCTTCCACCTTTTCCCCTTCAATTTGCAATGAAGAGATGGGACCAAATGCCATTTTAGTTATTTTAATATTGAGTTTTAAGCCAGCTTTTCCACTCTCTTCTTTCACCCTCATCAAGAGGCTCTTTAGTTCAACCTCACTTTCTGCCAGTATAGTAGTATCATCTGCATATCTGAGGTTGTTGATATTTCTCCTGGTAACCTTGATTCCAGCTTGTAAGTCATCGAGCCCAGCATTTCGCATGATATACTAAGCTAAGCACATCATGTATAAGCTAAATGAACAGGGTGACAATACACAGCCTCGTTGTGCTCCTTTCTCAATTTTGAACCAGTCCATTGTTCCATATAAGGTCCTAGCTGTTGCTTTTTGACCTTCATACAGGTTTCGCAGGAGACAAGTAAGACGATCTGGTATTCCCATCTCTTTAAGAATTTTCCACAGTTTGTTATGATCCACACAGTCAAAGTCTTTAGCATAGTTAATAAGACAGAAGTAGATGTTTTGCTGGAAATCCCTTGCTTTCTCTATGATCCACTGAAAGCTGGCAATTTCATCTCTGGTTCCTCTGCCTTTTCTAAACCCAGTTTGTACATCTTGGAAGTTCTTGTTTCACGTAATGCTGAAGCCTAGCCTGAAGGATTTTGAGCATAACTTTTCAAAAGTGACTGCAAGTGTCCAGTAGTTTGAACATTCTTTAGCACTGCCCTTCTTGGGAACTGGGATGAAGACTGACCTTTTCCAGTCCGGTGGCCACTGCTGCTGCTACTGCTAAGTCACTTCAGTTGTGTCCGACTCTATGCGACCCCAGAGACGACAGCCCACGAGGCTTCCCCATCCCTGGGATTTTCCAGGCAAGAACACTGGATTGGGTTGCCATTTCCTTCTCCAATGCGTGAAAGTGAAAAGTGAAAGGGAAGTCGCTCAGTCGTGTCCAACTCTTAGCGACCCCATGTACTGCAGCCTAACAGGCTCCTCCATCCATGGGATTTTCCAGGCAAGAGTACTGGAGTGCGGTGCCATTGCCTAGGTTTTCCAAATTTGCTGACATATTGAGTGCAGCACTTTAACAGCATCATCTTTTAGGATTTTAAACAGCTCTGCTGGAATTCCATCACCTCCACTAGCTTTATTGGCAGCAGTGCTTCCTAATGCCCTTTTGACTTCACACTCCAGGATGTCTGGCTCTAGGTGAGTGATCACACCATTGTGGTTATCCGGGTCATTAAGATCTTTTGTGTAGAGTTCTTCTGTTTGTTCTTGACATCTCTTCTTGATCTCTTCTGCTTCTGTTAGGTCTCCACCGTTTCTGTCCTTTACTGTGCCCATATTTACATGAAATGTTCCTTTGAAATTTCCAATTTTCTTGAAGAGATCTCTAGTCTCCTTCATGGTCACTGCCTTGTCATGTTGAAGGGGCTTGCATAACTCTATGAAGCTATAAACCATGCCATGCAGGGCCACTCAAGACGGACAGTTTCCACTGGAGAGTTCTGACATAATGTGGTCCACTGGAGGAAGGCATGGCAAACCACCCCAGTATTCTTACTATAAGAACCCCATGAATTGTATAAAAAGCCAAATGTTCATCAGTTCAGTTCAATCACTCAGTCGTGTCTGACTCTTTGCAACCACATGGATTACAGCATGCCAGGCTTCCCTGTCCATCACCAACTCTGGGAGCTTGCTCAAACTCATGTCCATCAAGTTGGTGATGCCATCCAACCATCTCATCCTCTGTCATCCCCTTCTCCTCCTGCCTTCAATCTTCCCTAGCTTCAGGGTCTTTTCCAATGGTCAATTCTTCACATCAGATGGCCAAAGTATTGGAGTTTCCGTTTCAGCATCAGTCCTTCCAATGAATATTCAGGACTCATTTCCCTTAGGATTGACTGGTTGGAAAATGTTCATAGAAACATTATTTACAATAGCCAAGATATGAAAGCATCTTAAGTGTCCATCAACAGATGAATGGATAAAGATGTTAAAAAGAACAGAATTTTGCTATCTGCAGCAACATGGATGGACTTGGATGGCATTAGGCATTATGGGAATTGAAATAAGGCAGAGAAGGACAAATACTATATGATATCACTTATACGTGGAATCGAAAAAATACAACAAACTAATGAATAAAGGGGAAAAGAAGCAGACATATAGATATAGAGAACAAACTGGTTGTTACCAGTACCAATGAGCAGGGGTGATATGGGGTGGGGGAGTTGAAGGTACAAACTATCATGTGTAAGATAGGCTCAAGGATGTATTGTATAACATGGAGAAAACAGCCAATATTTTGTAATAACTGTAAATGGAAAGTAAACTTTTAAAATTGTATTAAATTTCTTTTTAATTTTTAAAAAGAGAAAAGACTTATAAATGGTTTTACTTTTGAATTAAAACTGTCTCCAATAATGCAGATTTCAATCTTTTGTCTGGGATATAATAAATGTAATATAATAAAGGTAATAAAGGATATAAAAAGGGAGATTCTATTAGTCACATGTATCAGGAGTCTGGATTTCCAAAAGAAATGCGAGAGAAATATTCTAGTGATATCTTCTATAATAAGGGTCAGCAAAATTTTAAAAATTTATAAAAAACTTTTTAAAACCTATAATAAAAGTTTTAATTTAAATAAAATAATGTGGGCATTGCAGATCATAAAATTTTTATTGTAACTCTCAATTCTGCCCTTGTAGCATGAAAGCAGCCCCAAACAGTACTTATACAAGGATATATCTATGTTACTATAAAACTTCATTCACACAAACAAGGCAGCAGGCTGGATTTAGTACAAAGAATGCAGTTCCCAACTCTTGCACCAGAATATAAGCTACAAAAAGTCTTTGCTCTGCTTCATTATGTATAAATGTACCTAGAACACTGCCTGGTAAATAGCAGGCACTCAAATATACATTCATATAATACTCTTTTCATAGGAAAAGAAAAAGAAATCTATAGTTCTATTATATATCTATTCCATTTAATGTATATTTCTAGAAAAGAAGGAGGTCACTACAAAAGTACTCAACTTAAGTGCTCCTTCAATTTAAAACTTGACCTGAAAATCAAGATTAAACTATGAAGCATGATTAGTAAAGACTATAAAAGAAAAATGTATTCATAATCTAACTCAACTACTATTTTAAAGGAACATAACAGTGAACCTATGTATAAGCCCTCCCTGTCAAAAAAAGGAACGAGAAAGAGAGGTTTTTTTTGTGTGTGTGTAATAAAGTTTTATTGAAGTATAAAGGAGATAGAGAAAGCTTCTGACATAGGCATCAGAAGGGGGTAGAAAGAGTACCCGCCTGCTAGTCTTCAGCTGGATGTTATACATCTGCACAAATTAACTCAAGAGACGCAGGACAAATGGACTAAAGTCCTACCCATAGCTTTAATGAGGGCTCGAACTACCCCCAAAAAGGAGGGACTGTCCCCCTTTGAATGTATTTATGGAAGGCCTTTCTTACGCACAGACATTGTTATAGACCCTGAAGCCTTGGAATTAACTAATTATGTAACTCAGCTCTCAGCTTTTCAACAGACATTAACAGAACTCCGGGAGATGACTCCTGACCCAGCCTCCGAGACAAGCAAGCCTCTATTTGAGCCAGGAACCGAGGTCCTCAAAAAAACATTGGGATCTGGGGGCCCATCCCTCGAGCCTCTCTGAGAAGGTCCTTACCAGGTTATTCTTTCCTCTCCCACAGCTGTCAAAGTGCCAGGAACTGATTCGTGGGTACATCATACTCGAGTTAAGAGGTGGCACCCTGACCAAAATTAAGTGACTTCATTTTATGTCTTTACTTTCTATGCTCTGACTTTGTACCTTTTAGATGGGCCTGATAACCTATGTGAGCTTACTTCTGCTGACTCCAAATATCCTGAGTCTGCCGTTGGATCCTCAAGACAATGTCTTCCTGTCCTGGGCTCACTCCTATGCTGCATTCCACAATCGGTCTAACTGCTGGGTCTGCGGAGCGCTCCCCTCTTCGTCAGTGGAAGCCTTCCCCTGGTGGACATCCCCACTTCAAGGAAAAGACTTTCTCCAAGTCTGTGAATACC
>NW_011494504.1:268272-268472 GCF_000754665.1 Bison bison bison
CCAAATGGAGGAAATAGCCTGCAAGTGTCAGACATTTTTCTCTCTCTTAAGCGGCAGGAGGAAACAAACTAGCAATATTTTTTCCTTCCCTATACAAATTTAAAGGGAGGTTTCTCTTAAAATACTGTGTTGCCATAATGACACCTGGTTTCACCTGAAGTTAGCTATTCTTGAGCCTAGAGATAACCAATGCCTTTTTC
>NW_011494504.1:268572-269625 GCF_000754665.1 Bison bison bison
GGAAATGTCCATCTTAAGCTATGCTAATGTACTATGCCTTTACCCCAAACTCTGTCTCCAAGTCGGTTCTGCCTCTTGGTTTTAAATTCAAAACAGGATCTTCAGGAAAGACCAATGTTTTTCTCATTACAAATTCAGTAACAAGAAAGCATCTTTCCTCACTTGTCCCACAGAGGCTGACAATCTCATAAGAACTTTCACGGCTGAGAATCTCATAAGAAGAATTTTCACGGCAGTCTTATGGCTGTCATAACCAATTATAAGTACTACTGCAGAGGGCCGGAAAATCAGGAATAAATATTAATATAAGCCACTAGACAAATAAGGATTTGCTAGACCAGGTAAGATGAAAATAATTTCTTCTTCATTTATAGAATTATATGTACTTCACCTTTGGTCACTGAGCCAAATGGTCTCTTTCTCAAATAAGATATGGAAATTACAAAGATTCTAACAGTAGGATTATTTCTTTTATTAAGAAAAAGTAATACTTACAGACTTTCTGATGTCTTTTGAAGAGAGATCAATCAATTTCTTGTTTATAGACCATTCTTCATCAGATTCCATTATGGCTTTCTAAGAAATAGCCATTTGTTAATGAAAATATACAAGTAAATACAAAGCAACAGTTTAAAAATAAAGTAATACAGTGAATCAGCTATAGGGTATAATATACATGTTAGGTCATTATTATGAATGAATTAACCCTTTAATTTCTGTTACTTAAAATTGGAATTTCTTGATTTCATACAAGTCTGATCTTCACCCAAATTTATTCTATATTACTCATTCTATATTCCTGTACATAAAAATTCACAAATTTCCTACTCCATTCATAGCATGTGTGCATGCTTAGCCTTTCAGCTGTGTCTGACTCTTTGTGACCCCATGGACTATAGCTTGCCAGGCTCCTCTGTCCATGAGATTATCCCAGCAAGAATACTGGAGTGGCTTCTATTTCCTCCTCCAGGGGATCTTCCCAAACCAGGGATCAAATCCATGGCTCTTGCATCTCCTGCATGGGAAGAAGAGCTGTTTTTTTTTTTTTTTTTT
>NW_011494504.1:270704-270896 GCF_000754665.1 Bison bison bison
GAACTAAAGAGCCTCTTGATGAAGGTGAAAGAGGAGAGTGAAAAAGTTGGCTTAAAACTCAACATTCAGGAAACTAAGATCATGGCATTCGATCCCATCACTTCATGGCAAATAGATAGGGAAACAATGGACAGTGACAGACTTTATTTTTTGGGTTCCAAAATCACTGCATATGGTGACTGCAGCTATGAA
>NW_011494504.1:271100-283621 GCF_000754665.1 Bison bison bison
ATAGAAGGCGGAAGGATAAGGGGCTGACAGAGGATAAGACGGTTGGATGGCATCACCAACTCGATGGACATGAGTTTGAGTAAACTCTGGGAGTTGGTGATGGACAAGGAGGCCTGGCATGCTGCAGTCCATGGGGTCACAAAGTGGACACGATGGAATGACTGAACTGAACTGAATTACAATATTATGGTGGTTTTTGCCATACACTGACATGAATCAGCCACGGCTGGACATGTGGCCCCCGGCTTCAAAGCCCCCTCCCACCACCCTTCCCGTTCCATTCCTCTGGGTTGTCCCTGTGCACCAGCTTTGAGTGCCCTATTTTATGCCTCAAACTTGGACTGGTCATCTATTTCACATATGTTAATATACACGTTTCAACTCTATTCTTTCAAATCTCCCACCCTCATGGCAGGTAGATTCTTTACCACTGAGCCACCTGGGAATCCCATTCCATTCACAGACATCAACTCAAATAAATTCAATTTGCTTTATTGCTCTTCTTTGAAATATAAGAAATTATTTATGTGCTTTCTGGTAACCAAATACTTGAACTATTTCTGGTTACAGAAAAAAGGAGCAAAACTGTATGGGAAAAAAGACATAGAAATGGAATTATAAGTCTTATCTAAGCTAATCAATATGCCTAATACGTATTATAAAAAAATATGTAATAGAAAGAAGCACTAGGGTGATAAGTATAAAATACTCTCATTTTATATAACAGCACTATAATGAAGCAAATTTAAATGTGAAATTAACATTCAAATAAGCATAGTATACTGCTATTCCCTATTTAAAAGACATGTGTTTCTTGTGTTGACACTATAATGTAGTACATTTGATAGACAATTGAAGCCAGATCAAATAAATACATCTTTAATGATCATATAAGAGTTAGTATAGGAAAGTGATATATCATTCTTCTAAAAGATGAGACTTCTGTCACCCACCATTGAGCAACAGTAGCTGCTTATGTTGTGCCCTATATATTTCAATACTTACATTCATAATCTAGTACTCTACTGAGGAAGTATAAGAGAAAAAGAAAAGACACTGAAGAAAAGCATAATAATCTCTTTCTCAATTGATTTTGTTTAACACAGGACTGATACAGAGTTGCAGATTATCTGGCTTGTCTATATTTTAATAGCATGACATTTCAAAGCAAATAATCAGATTGTTTTTCAAAATTTCTACAGGAAAAGTAGATTTTCACCACCTCAGCAACCTTAATAGGTTTTATAATTCTTTTTTAAAAATAATCTTTTTTACTGGGATTTGTAGTCCATATTAATTAAACTTTACAATCCTACACTGTCTAAACTTTGCAAGTTCCTATATCACCTCAACAAAACATTATCTTTTTTAAATGTAGATGTTACTATTCCATATACGTTCTACATTTACAAATTTATATTAGTCTATAAATTATACTGCACTCAGGTCAGTATTAAACAAAGGTTATTTAGCTAAACCTGCCTGAACATTATGGGCTTTTCTAGTGGCTCCATGGTAAAGAAACCACCTGGCCGAGCAGGAGACCCCTGGAGAGAGAAATGGCAACACGCTCCTGGGAAATCCCATTGACAGAGAAGCCTGGCAGGCTATAGTCCATGGGCTCGCAAAACAGTGAGACACAACTCAGCGACTGAGCACACACGGATGCATGCTTGAACATTATAATGAAACTTAATTGTTTAAGAACTCTAATCATTTATTGTAATGTTCAAAAATGCACGGCAAGGTTAGATTTTAGTTTCTTTTTACAAACAGCATGATGAAATATTAAATACTAAAACTTACAGCAATAACTTATCTCAGCAATTGTAATTTATACTGTTTGCATATAACTATCTCTGACTCTGATGAACTTCAATGGTAAGTTTTCTAGAGTTATGACTATAATTTTGACTTGAAAGTACTTCAAGGTAAAACTCTGATTTTTCATTTGAGAAATTAACATAGAAATTACAAATTACTATTTGATACTATATTCACACTTACAAATAAGCATGCTTTTAAAGGTCAAAATTTCAAATTTATTTCTTCAAAAATTTAAACAGCAGAATTTTTTGTGCTTTACATCATTTCTTAATGATATAAAAATTGATAAGTATATAGGAGAAAAATATCAGAATAAAGATAACTGTTTTCAAAACCATAATACAATAAAAAATAAATATGTATGTAAAGATTATTATAAATACCTTAAAATAAATGGGAGCCATATCACCCACTTCCTTTGGGAGAGGAATACATTCATAAACCATATGGTACTGTTTCTTCATGTTCATATTCGTTTCTAAAAAGATACAGTCCAATCCTTTCTCTTCAAACATTTTCACCAATGATTTTCTAAACATCTGAAGAAAGCAAAATGGCTAGGTAAATAAAGCAATGATAGGAGATTCAAAATATGAAAACAATAAAAAGTGTAGCAAATTCTTTAAAAAAAAAGAAATATTAAACAATGTTGGAATTCTATAATGTTACCTTATAGTTACTTTACTTTCTAAATCTACCACATTTCACATAGTTAAGCAACATTTTTTTTAACTGAAACTCACTCTGCTCAGTATTATGTATATATCACAAACAGTTTCAGTACACTAATAAAAGGAAGTGATAAAATCAAAATTACATGGTAAATTACATAGAACTAACAGTAAAAGCATATAAAAACATCCAAAAACCAAAAAAAAAAGTACTCTGAGCAGGTAGGCATCCTTAAATTCAGTGAGACAAGCAGAATTCACTTCCAATTATTTTTCTGACCTCAAAGTAACTTCATTTGCTGGTTCCCTTTATATGTGTGCTGATCCTTCACTTGCAAATTTTCATTCAGCATAATTTCCTCGAGATTCAACCAGGTTATGTTAAGACCCTGCCTAGTTACTGCCACGTGGAGACAGCAGTTCAGGTTTGCCACTGAAGCCTCTCTTGCCACCCAAAACAGGGAAAGGATACAAATTACTGCTGGGTAGGGGGTGGGAGTTCTAGATTCCCATGAGGTCTCCTCTGACTATTTAATACTGATCCCTCATCACTATTCAATTTTCCAATCCTTTTATATATAAACAAGAGCAAGTAGGGAAAAAAAAGCAAATAATGGCAATTTGACATGAACTAAAATGCTACCTAATAAGCAACAGATAGAGGATTCACTAGTCATTTCTAACCACAGCTAACTGTAAGTTCAGCATAGTCTCTTTACTTCAGATAATTTGCTGCTGAAGTCTTAGCAAATACCTATGATCTCATGGTAGGTGACTGTTAGCTAAATCATTATAGATGATTATAGACAATTGGTTCCCCTTTCAAAAATTGTCTGACTTTGGTATTATACTTTCTAAAATCACATTAATGGAGACAATGTACATACAATATAGTTAAATTATGATAAAATAATAATAAAATATAGGTATAAATATCTATATGATAAAATCAATTATTTAAATTTTGTACTTCCCATGCCTCCAATCTGTTATCTGTATATAAAAATGCTTCCCCCTAAAGGCTGTGTTCACTAAATTGTATCATTTTTTTCTGCTTGAGCAAACAAGAAGACGAAACTCCCCGTATCTCTGGGACTTAAGTGGGGCCGTGTTTAGTTCTGGGTAATGTATATGGAAATGACATGTGTTACAAGAGTTATCAAAAGGTAGTGTTGTCTTCTCACGTCTATTTTCTTCAAACCAAGGGTCTGAAAGGGAAGAACGGCACCACAGGAGAAGCTAATCATGGAAGAAATCTGAACGCCTGAATTACTTCTTGAAGGCAATCTTCCACAATGGATGATGATATAAGAAATTAACTTTAGCTGTCTCAACGTATTGTGAATTAGGTGCTGTTTGCAACAACAGTGAAGAAGACACCAATGATATAACTCAAGCTGTTTCAGACAAATCAGAAAATGACAACAGAGAACTCTATTTTCCCACTCAACTATATCCCAGATAGTTATCTTCACATGTCTAATAATACATGCACAAAACAAAAAACAGCCAAATGGAAAGTACGTTTGGCTTTATAATATAGTTTTAAAGATTGTCTTTATTTTGTTAACTTAGAACATTTGTGAATTTTTATTTATTATGCATATTTTCAATTAATTGTCATTTATTGAATAATCACTTAGTTCTGTGGAGAGAATTTTATAACATTAGAGAGAAGGAAAATAATTACTAGAATGGAACTATATACCTGAAAACCAATTGTTTAAAAAAATGAAAAAGTAGATTAAATACAACAGCAACAACAATAAAAATTTAGATACTCTAAAGATTATCTAATAAATTCTTTACTTCAGATTTTTTCATTAAGTCTTTTCTGGTTTAACTGTTGGATGACTGTTCTAGTGTCTATCTGGACAACAGCAAATAAGACAGACTTAAGATGTCATGGATTATAAATGAAACCTTAAAATCACTAAATTAGTAGTGATGCAAAAATAGTTCAATATTATAAAATGTATAAACATCATACCATTAGCCTCGAGGACACACACACACACACACACACTTTTAAGTACTTCTCATACAGATATATATATATATGTATATATATAAAAGACTTAAAATATATGAGTTTAATGGTATAATTTCAGGTTCAGTTCAGTTCAGTTGCACAGTCGAGTCTGACTCTGTGACCCCATGGACTGCAGCATGACAGGATTCCCTGTCCCTTACCATCTCCTGGAACTTGCTCAAACTCATGTCCATTGAGTCAGTGATGCCATCCAATCACCTCATCCTCTGTCACCCTCTGCTCCTCCTGCGTTCAATCTTTCCCAGCATCAGGGTCTTTTCAATGAGTCAGTTCTTTGCATCAGGTGGCCACAGTATTGGAGTTTCAGCTTTAGCATTAGTCCTTCCAATGAATATTCAGGACTGATTTCCTTTAGGATGGACTGATTGGATCTCCTTCCAGTTCAAGGGACTCTCAAGAGTCTTCTCCAACACCACAGTTCAAAAGCATCAATTCTTTGGTGCTTAGCTTTCTTTATGGTCGAACTCTCACATCCATACATAACTACTGGAAAAACCATACCTTTGACTATATGGACTTTGACTATTACTTTGTCGGCAAAGTAATGTCTCTGCTTTTTAATATGCTGTCTAGGTTGGTCATAGCTTTTCTTCCAAGGAGCATCTTTTACTTTCATGGTTGCAGTCACCATCTGCAGTGATTCTGGAGCCCAAGAAAATAAAGTCTGTCACTGTTTCCATTGTTTTCCCATCTATTTGTCATGAAGTGATGGGACCAGATGCCATGATCTTAGTTTTTGAATGTCAAGTTTTAAGGCAGCCTTTTCACTCTCCTCTTTCACTTTCATCAAGAGGCTCTTTAGTTCCCCTTCGCTTTGTGCCATAAAGGTGGTGTCATCTGAATATCTGAAGTTATTGATATTTCTCCCAGCAGTCTTGATTCCATCTTGTGCTTCATCCAGCCTGGCATTTCTCATGATGTACTATGCATATAAATTAAATAAGCAGGGTGACAATATACGGCCCTGACATACTCCTTTCCCAAAATTGAGCCAGTCCATTTTTCCATGTCAGGTTCCAACTATTGCTTATTGACCTGAATACAGGTTTCACAGGAGGCAGGTAAGGTGGCCTGGTATTCCCATCTCCTTAAGAATTTTCCAAAGTTTGTTGTGATCCACATAGTCAAAAGCTTTAGCATAGTCTATGAAGTAAAAGTAGATGTTTTTCTGAAATTCTCTTGCTTTTCCTATAATCCAATGGATGTTGGCAATTTGATCTCTGGTTTCTCTGCCTTTTCTAAATCCAGCTTCAACATCTGGGAGTTCTCAATTCATTACTCTGGAAGCCTGGCTTGGAGAATTTTGAGCATTACTTTGCTAGTATGTGAAATGAATGCAATTGTGCAGTAGTTTGAACATCCTTTTGCATTGCCCTTCTTTGGGGCTTGAATGAAAACACCTTTTCCAGTCCTGTGGCCATGCTGAGTTTTCCATATTTGCTGAGATACTGAGTGCAGCATTTTAACACATCATCTTTTGGGATCTGAAATAGCTCAGCTGGAATTCCATCACCTCCACCAGCTTCTTTCGTAGTGATGCTTCCTAAGGCCCACTTGACTTCACACTCTAAGACACCTGGCTCTAGTTGAGTGATCATACCATTGTGGTTATCCGGATCATGAAGATCTTTTTTGTATAGTTCTTCTGTGTACTCTTGCAACTTCTTCTTAACTTCTTCTACTTCTGTTAGTTCCATACCATTTCTGTCCTTTATTGTGCCCATCTGTGCATGAAATGTTCCCTTGGTACCTTGAATTTTCTTGAAGAGATCTCTAGTGTCTCCCATTCTATTGTTTTCCTCTGTTTCTTTGCATTGTTCACTTAGGAAGTCTTTCTTATCCCGCCTTGCTAGTCTTTGGAACTCTGCATTCAGATGGGTCTATCTTTCCTTTTCACCTTTGCCTTTGGCTTCTCTTCTTTTCTCAGCTATTTGTAAGGCCTCCTCAGACAACCATTTTGCTTTTTGCATTTCTTTTTCTTGGGAATGGTCTTGATCACCATCTCTTGTCCAATATTACAAACTTCTGTCCATAATTTTTAAGACACTCTGTCTATCAGATCTAATCCCTTGAATCTATTTATCACTTCCACTGAATAAAGGTAACAGATTTGATTTAGGTCATATCTGAATGGCCTAATGGTTTTCCCTACTTTCTTCAATTTAAGTCTGAATTTTACAATAAGGAGTTCATGGTCTGAGTCACAGTCAGCTCCTGATCTTGTTTTTGATGACTTAATAGAGGTTCTCCATCTTTGACTGCAAAGAATATAATCAATCTGATTTTGCTATTGACCATCTGGTGATCTCCATGTGTAGAAAGGTCTCTTGTGTTGATGGAAGAATGTGTATGCTATGACTAGAGCGTTCTCCTGGCAAAACTCTGTTAGCCTTTGCTCTGCTTCCTTTTCTACTCTAAGGCCAAACTTGTCTGTTATTCCAGATGTCTTGACCTCTTATTTTTGCATCCCAGCCCCCTATGATGAAAAGGACATCTTTTTGTGGTGTTAATTCCAGGAGGTCTTGTAGGTCTTCATAGAACCGTTCAACTTCAGCTTCTTTAGCATTACTGGTTGGGCCAAAGACTTGAATTACTGTGATACTGAATGGTATGCCTTGGTAACAAACAGAGACCATTCTGTCATTTTTGAGACTGCATCCAAGTACTGCATTTCAGACTCTCTTGCACTGTGAGGGCTACTCCATTTCTTCTAAGGGATTCCTGCCCACAGGAGTAGATATAATGGTTATCTGAATTAAATGCACCCATTACAGTCAATTTTAGTTCACTGATTGCTAAAATGTCAATGTTCACTCTTGCCATCTCCTGTGTGACCACTTCTGATTTACCTTGATTCATGGACCTAACATTCCAGGTTCCTATGCAATACTGTTCTTTAGAGCATCAGAGTTTACTTTCACCACAAGACATATCCACAACTGGGTGCTGTTTCCATTTTGGCTCAGCCTCTTCATTCCTCATGGAGCTATTTCTCCACTCCTCCAGTAGCATATTGGGCTACTGGACCTGGGAAGTTTATCTTTTAGTGTCATATCTTTCTGCCTTTTCATACTGTTCATGGGGATCTCAAGGCAAGAATGCTGAAGTGGTTTGCCATTCTCTCCAGTGGAACACATTTTGTCAGAACTCTCTACCATGACCCATCTTCTAAAGAGACCCATGATTAGTCTCTTAGGAAGTCTTAAAATGTTCATGGTTTCTAATTAGGGGTTATTATAACCCCTATTCACTTGTCAACCACTGGAAAAACAAGTGGTTTTTCTCTCTTCTTGTTTTGGTGAGTATAAGGTCTTGAAATCACTTAGCAGCAATTTCACCCATGTTGTGCCTTTCAAGTTCTTGAAGATTCACTCCACACCACACACACAAAATCCCTGAATCCAAATATCAGCCAGGCTATAAGGGAAAAGTGTGGAAATGTAGCCTGATAACAAAATCATGACACTATCACAGTAGCAGAAAATGTCAATGCCATTGTAGGAAAATATAACAATCACTAAGTATAAATCACTATCTTCCAAAAATTACTTTTTATTATCTGAAAACATCCTTCTTTTTGGCTGTAATCTATTAGCTTACCTTGGCAAAAATGATTATTTCATGTTCCACAAAAGCAAATATTAGAAATCTTAAACACTGATTTTTATTTTAAATAAATATAATTAGTTGGTCAAAGTTAATTCAATAGCCAAAAGCTATCAGTTGTATACCTGAAACTAGTACATTATATGACAATCATTACCTCATTAAAAATATTTGTTTAAAGCTTTCAATAAAGTAAAAATGTAGTGAGTGGTGAAAACACCATGACCCACAGGTATACACAACTATGGAAATGTGTATGTGTTTAAATTTAGAATGTAAAATCATTGAATGAAGGTATAAAACTTGTTAGAATTTGTCACAATAGTGTGTAAAAATTGCTATGGATCATAACAAAGATTATGAGCATTATCATGCTGACCTGAATTTCCTCCCAGATGTCTTCATCCAATAAGGTAGCTGCCCTATGGTGCTGCAAAGGGACGATCAAGCAGTGCCCTTCAGTAAGAGATCGCACATTGGGTAAACATAAATAAACCTATGAGGAAAAAAGATGCAAAGGTGAAATGCTCTTGTTATTTATTCTCAGTTCTGAAAGATGAGCCCCTTGTAGGTCAATATGGCTAACATTTAATAAAATATACCTGGTCATAATATATTATACTTTAATACTTTGAAGATATTCACTATTTAAAATTTTAAAAGCCATGAAGATACCTTTTAATAAACCAGAAATTTATTGCAGAAGTCTCAATTTTGAGTAAGATACCTCAAAGATGAAACTTACCAAAGGGGAGAATGATTGACATTTTATCCTTCATCTGAGAAAGCTACATGTCTTCAGAGCTCATAAAACAACACAAATTTTGCAAGGAAAAAAAAACATACAAGACCTGGTAATGAAATGGAAGTTAAACTGATGCCTATTAATCATTAACTAAGAAAAGAGACATAACTTCTACATGGCTTTAAAGCACTGGTTAAGTTCTATGCATTACCTAGAAGCTGGCACTATTTCTCCATTTTACACAAACTGTATTTTTTTTTTAAAGTCAAAAAGGTCAATTACTATACATGTAGAAAGCAAAAGGTATTCATAAGGACCATAAATATTCTTCAAACTGGCTTGATCTTATTTTCTATAACTTTTTGGTTAGGTTTTAGCTAGAAAAACTTTATATAAGAGAATTAACTGAATAACATTTATCTATTAACTGATTAATTGCTTTACAAAATAATGCAAATTTTAAATTCTTTGGTATTTGAGTGAAGAACTAGGAGTGTATATGAATATGGCTATATATACTTAAACTTACAGTTAAATCGTAACAATATTCACAATTAAAAGCAATATCAGGAATAAGCATTGGAGAGGTGACCAAGATGGTGGAGTAGGAAGACCCTGAATTCACTTCCTCTTACAACCACAACAAAACTACAACTAATTACAGAGCAACTATCTATAAGAACAACCTGAATACTAGCAGAAACAATATTTTGCAAATAAATACATAAAGAAGAAACCACAAAGAGACTAGTAACACGTGAAGGTACACTATCGTTAGGACACACATTCCCAGGTCAGCAACCCACAAACAAGTGCACTTCTCTAATAATGAGCGATGTTGAGCATCTTTTCATGTGTTTGTTAGCCATCTGTATGTCTTCTTTGGAGAAATGTCTGTTTAGATCTTTTTCCCACTTATTGATTGAGTTGTTTGTTTTGCTGATATTGAGTTGATGAGCTGCTTGATTTGGAAATTAATCCTTTGTCAGTTGCTTCATTTGCTATTATTTTTCCCCATTCTGAGGGTTGTCTTTTCACCATGTTTGTAGTTTCCTTTGCTGTGTGAAAGCTTTTAAGTTTAATGAGGTCCCACTTGTTTATATTTATTTCCATTACTCTAGTAGGTGGTCATAGGGGATCTTGCTTTATGTCATCGAGTATTCTGCCTGTGTTTTCCTCTAAGGCCTTTATAGTTTCCGGTTAGGTCTTTAATTAATTTTATCTTTGTCTATGGTGCTGGTAAGGGTTCTAATTTCATTCTTTTATACGTAGCTGTGTGGCTGTCCAGTTTTCCCAGCACCACTTATCAAAGAGGCTATCTTTGCCCCACTGTATATTCTTGCCTGCTTTGTCAAAAAAAAGGTACACATAGGTGTGTGGTTTTATCTCTAGGCTCTCTATCTTGTTCCACTGGTCTATATTTCTGTTTTTGTGCCATATCTTACTGTCTTGATGACTAGCTTTGTAGTGTAGTCTGAAGTCAGGAAAGTTGATTCCTCCAGTTCCATTCCTCTCTCTCAAGACTGGTTTTGCTATTTTACTGTTTCCATGTCAATTGTGAAATTTTTTGTTCTAGTTCTGTGAAAAATGTCACTGGTAATTTGATAGGGATCACATTGAATCTGTAGATTGCACTTAGTAGTACAGTCATTTTCAAAATATTGATTCTTACAATCCAGCAACATGGAATCATCTATCTGTTTATGCTGTCTTTTATTAAAAATCAAAGCACTTTTTAAAGTAAAGGATACTGTTAGGACAAGAAGGGGATAGATAATTTTTATTTTTAAGAAAGGAAAAGGTAGGGACAATTTATGATCAGAAACTAAAATAACTGTTTGATTCTAATGAGTACTAATATAGCTTCCTTAAGAAATTTGTATTTAAGACATTAACTTTAAATATTAGACATTCAAGCAGAGTGAGTATGACTGAATTGCTTTAGAATACTGTTAACTATTACCACATAACACAAAGTAATTCTTCTGAAACTCACAGTCATATATAATTAACTTGGGTAATAACTAAAAGGATAAATATCTTATTGCTTACCCAGATTAATAAAATAATCTACTGTCTACAACAGATAGGATAAGAAGTCAGATACTGTAGGAAACAGATGAAATTACATCAGATCAATATTTCAAACATTTCTAAATTAAAATATTCACAGATGAAAGTCTGAAACTAATTAAGAGACAGTATTTGGTTAGAGCTAAAATAGCACAATGAAACACAGATCAAGAAACAATATATTCAAATAGTGTTAATAACATGATTCAAATAGTGTTAAAATGAAATAAAAATGATACAGCTGGCCCAAGAGGAAGAAACAGATCAGCTGATGCTCAGTAAGAGACAAAAAGAAGATTTAATACCTTAATTGGAAAATTGACTTTATAATTAAAATTTCAGTTCAGTTCAGGTCAGTTCAGTCGCTCAGTCGTGTCTGACTCTTTGCAACCCCATGAATCACAGTGCAACAGGCCTCATTGTCCATCACCAACTCCTAGAGTTCACTCAAACTCACGTCCATCGAGTCAGTGATGCCATCCAGCCATCTCATCCTCTGTCGTCCCCTTCTCCGCCTGTCCCCAATCCCTCCCAGCATCAGGGTCTTTTCCAATGAGTCAACTCTTCGAATGAGGTGGCCAAAGTACTGGAGTTTCAGTTTTAGCATCATTCCTTCCAAAGAACACCCAGGACTGATCTTCTTTAGAATGGACTGGTTGGATCTCCTTGCAGTCCAAGGGACTCTCAAGAGTCTTCTCCAACACCACAGTTCAAAAGCATCAATTCTTCAGCGCTCAGCTTTCTTCACAGTCCAACTCTCACATCCATACATGACCACAGGAAAAACCATAGCCCTGACTAGATGGACCTTTGTTGGCAAAGTAATGTCTCTGCTTTTCAATATGCTATCTAGGTTGGTCATGACTTTCCTTCCAAGGAGTAAGCGTCTTTTAATTTCATGGTGCAAACACCATCTGCAGTGATTTTGGAGCCCAGAAAAATAAAGTCTGCCACTGTTTCCACTGTTTCCCCATCTATTTGCCATGAAGTGATGAGACCTGATGCCATGATATTCGTTTTCTGAATATTGAACTTTAAGCCAACATTTTCACTTTCCTCTTTCACTTTCATCAAGAGGCTTTTTAGTTCCTCTACACTTTCTGCCATAACGGTGGTGTTATTTGCATATCTGAAGTTATTGATACTTCTCCTGGCAATCATGATTCCAGCTTGTGTTTCTTCCAGCCCAGCATTTCTCATGATGTACTCTGCATATGTTAAATAAGCAGGGTGACAATATACAGCCTTGACGTACTCCTTTTCCTATTTGGAACCAATCTGTTATTCCATGTCCACTTCTAACTGTTGCTTCCTGACCTGCATATAGGTTTCTCAAGACGCAGGTCAAGTGGTCTGGTATTCCCATCTCTTTCAGAAGTTTCCACAGTTTATTGTGATCCACACAGTCAAAGGCTTTGGCATTGTCAATAAAGCAGAAATAGATGTTTTTCTGGAATTCTCTTGCTTTTTCAATGATCCAGCAGATGTTGGCAATTTGATCTCTGGTTCTTCTGCCTTTTCTAAAACCAGCTGGATCATCTGGAAG
>NW_011494504.1:283932-296178 GCF_000754665.1 Bison bison bison
CAGCATCATCTTTCAGGATTTGAAATAGCTCAACTGGAATTCCATCATCTCCACTAGCTTTGTTCGTAGTGATGCTTTCTAAGGCCCGCTTGACTTCACATTCCAGGATGTCTGGCTCTAGGTGAGTGATCACACCATCGTGATTATTTTGGTCATCATGATCTTTTTTGCACGGTTCTTCTGTGTATTCTTGCCACCTCTTCTTAATATCTTCTGCTTCTGTTAGGTCCATACCATTTCTGTCCTTTATCGAGCCCATCTTTGCAGGAAATGTTCCCTTGGTATCTCTAATTTTCTTGAACAGATCTCTAGTCTTTCCCATTCTGTTTTCCTTTATTTCTTTGCATTGATCGCTGAGGAAGGCTTTCTTATCTCTTCTTGCTATTCTTTGGAACTCTGCATTCAGATGCTTATAACTTTCCTTTTCTCTTTTGCTTTTCGCTTCTCTTCTTTTCATAGCTATTTTTAAGGTCTCCCCAGACAGCCATTTTGCCTTTTTGCATTAAAAAGTATAAAATTAAAATTTAATACCTTCTAATTGAAAAATGTGGATTACCTCACAGTAGGAAAGGAAAAGGAATTTGTGTAACAATTTATGGGTTGAAAATAGAAAACGTCTCTTTGCTGGCCAAGAGTTTGTTTCACTAATTGAGAAATGCCTACTATGGGAAATAGTCTATAAAGTAGGAGGCAAACAGAAGTTTTGTATACTTCACACCTCTGTGCCTGTGTGGACCTAGCCTGTCTTCAGTGCATTTGGGAAAATGCAGTCACTGAAAAATACTCAAACTTTTTATACAGAATTATTGGAAACTTTGTTACTTTATGTTTAATTTATTCTTTTCCACTGTTTCCCATCTATTTGCCGTGAAGTGATGGGACCAGATGCCATAATCTTAGTTTTCTGAATGTTGAGCTTTAAGCCAACTTTTTCACTCTCCTCTTTCACTTTCATCAAGAGGCTCTTTAAGTTCTTCTTTGCTTTCTGCCATAAGGGTGGTGTCAACTGCCTATCTGACATTATTGATATTTCTCCCAGCAATCTTGATTACAGCCTGTGCTTCATCCAGCCCAGCGTTTCTCATGATGTATTCTGCTAAGTTAAATAAGCAGGGTGACAATGTACAGCCTTTAAGTACTCCTTTCCCTATCTGGAACCAGTCTGTTGTCCCATGTCCAGTGCTACCTGTTGCTTTTTGACCTGCATACAGATTTCTCAAGAGGCAGGTCAGGTGGTCTGGTATTCCCATCTCTTTCAGAATCTTCCACCGTTTATTGTAATCCACACAGTCAAAGGCTTTGGCTCAACATTCAGAAAACTAAGACCATGGCATCTGATCCCATCACTTCATGGCAAACACATCAGGAAACAGTGGAAACAGTGACAGACTTTATTTTTGGGGGCTCCAAAATCACTGCAGATGGAGATGTAGTCATGAAATTCAAAGATGCTACTTCTTGGAAGAAAAGTTTTGACCAACCTAGACAGCATATTAAAAAGCAGAGACACTACTTTGCCAACAAAGGTCCATCTAGTCAATGCTATGGTTTTTCCAGTAGTCATGTATGGATGTGAGAGGTGGACTATAAAGAAAGCTGAGCACCGAAGATTTGATGCTTTTGAACTGTGGTGTTGGAGAAGACTCTTGAGAGTCCCTTGGACTGCAAGGAGATCCAGCAAGTCCATCCTAAAGGAAATCAGTCCTGAATATTCATTGGAAGGACTGATGTTGAAGCCGAAATTCCAAAACTTTGTCCACCTTATGTGAAGAACTGACTCATTTGAAAAGACCCTGATGCTGGGAAAGACTGAAGGAGAGATAAGGGGACAGCAGAAGATGAGATGGTTGGATGGCATTACTGACTCAATGGACATGAGTTTGAGTAAACTCTAGGAGTTGGTGATGGACAGGGAGGTCTGATGTGTTGCAGCCCATGGGGTCACAAAGAGTCGGACACGACTGAGCTACTGAACTAAACTGAATTTATTCTTACATTTGGTAAAGGTAGGGACCAGACTGAAGGGGAATGAAATATTTATACAAAATGTCCTAATTATGAAAATATAAATGTTTATTTAACAGTCTAGAAAAGAACATGAGAAAATTAATACAAGTATCTGGTAAGATTGGTTAAGGGTTTTTGATTGATTAAATTTTGAATGGACTTTTTTACTTTTACTTTTTTATAAAGTCTCGGAGAAAGGAATGGCAACCCACTCCAGTATTCTTGCCTGGAGAATTCCAAGGACAGGGGAGTCTGGCAGGCTACAGTCCATGGGGTCAAAAAGATTTGAACATGGACTGAGAAACTAACACACACACACTTTTGATAAAGTCTAGAGGAAAACAAAGAAATGGAAAAGAAGGGTAATGAAAAATTAAAAGTTAAAGAAACCAAAATTCAAACTGATAAACTGACGGTCTTAATGACCTAAAGGTATTAAAGACTAGAATTGTAATGAAAAAGTCAATACCAGTTCTTTGGCTATGTAGGTGCTGTGTGTATATGTGAAACAAATAATATGTATATGTATATTCTCCACAATATTAGTTTTTGAAACTAGCATTCATTCATTCAACTTCTTTTCCTACCACCTTTTCTCACTCACTCCACTCTAGCTACAGTGGGTTCTTTTTTTCTGTTCCATAAATGCCCATCTCATGTCTTCACTCACTGATACCTCTTTCTGAAACACTACTCATTCAGATTTTCATGTTGCTTGCTTCTTCTCATCTTTCATAGCTTTACTTTCATACCTTTAAAATATCTCCTCAGAGAAGCCTTTCAGATCAGCTTTTCAAAAAATAACCTCTCATCATTTCCCACATTTCCTCTCTATATTTGTTTTGTAACAACAGTTCCTTAAATCAGGGCAGTCATTACTGTGCTCTGTCACAAGTATATTCGATTCTCTACTTTTCCCCAGTGACTAATTAGGTTCTGGCATACATCTGGTACATGATAACTATTTACTTAACATAAGGATTAAATTGCCAAATGCTGAAATAAATGACTATTATTACCGGCTATTAAATAAGTGATATTTAATATTTATTGAGAAGGGGACGACAGAGGACGAGACGGTTGGATGACATCACCGACTCGATAGACATGAGTCTGAGCAAGCTCCAGGAGACAATGAAGGACAGGGAAGCCTGGTGTGCTGCAGTCAACAGGGTGGCAAAGAGTCAGACACGACTGAGTGACTGAACAACAAGAATATTTATCGAAAGAAGTGACTATAAACATACATGTTTGAATATAATGGGATATATGCAAGTATACAATGATAAGTAAAAGTTACCTATACTCATGGAACTAACACACTACTGAGGGAGACACTCAACAAGTAAAACAAAATACAAATATGAAGGGCTGACTGGGACTTGAGCATCTGTGGATTTTCATATACAAGGACTGAAGAACCAATCCCCAGTGGGTTACTAAGCAGAAACTGTACAATAAACTTCTTCAAATTATGAGATAGTCTATAGAGAAATAACAAGATTTTGTGAGAATGTAAGGGAAGAAGCAGAAGCTACTTTAAAGTAAGTAGCTCTGAAGCGATTTTAATACTGAGACTTAAGTGCCAAACATGAAAGTAAGATCACATAGATGGGAAATGGCAGAGCAAGGGTCTGAATTCACGTGGTCTGGATCCAGAGTCTAGGGCCTGAAGCACAACTCAATGCTGCCTAGCTGTAGAGTGGAATTACATGAAATATGAGTTTCATATCATTTGAATATTTATACTCAATCTAAAGAAAATTCTAAGAATCATGGGAACTTAGAAAAGAAAATATATAAAACACAGAGTAAGAGACAGATTACTGAGAACCTTAGAAGCATATGGAGAAAGAAGCATTTCCTTAGGATAATAAACACTGTATTTCTTACCTTAACACCTATTGCAACAATAAGGTGCTTGGGAAACTGAGAACTGTCAAAACAATAAAGACATTTTTCCATTTGTGCAACAAGACTCCGGTGCTCAGCAATAGCTTTTTTCCTCTGATTCTCTCCCTCTTCACCAAAACGTTCTCTCTCAGCTGCTTTGGAGACAAACATGTCATCCAGAGTGTAATAATCTCCATCTGTTTTTCCCATAAACTAAAAAATGAAAATAAAAGTAGTGGAGAGAAGGCAGTGGTTTATTCAGTTTATTGTACAGTGTCATGAAAAAAGCAAAATCAAAGTGTTAGTCGCTCAGTTGTGTCTGATAATACTATGGCATACTGAAGTTACATCTATAAGTTCTATGATAAAACTATTACATGAACATTTTTAAAAAGAAAAAACTGATTAAAATTTAAGCTTGAACCACAGAGGTCAATTTATTATCATCATCATCACAAATAAAGTGTATTGAGTATTTACTATGTGCAATTCTATGCAATTTGACTGTTTTATACTCCTATGGCCTTCCCTGGTAGTTCAGACAATAAAGAATCTGCCTGCAATGCAGGAGACCTGAGTTCGATCCCTGGGCCTGGAAGATTCTCTGGAGAAGAGAATGGCAACCCACTTCAGTAATTTTGCCTAGAGAATTTCATGGACAGAGGAGCCTGGCAGTCACAAAGAGTTAGACATGACAGAGACTGACACTTTTTATTTTCACACTCCTTTGAGGAAGGAATCAGTATCATTTCGATATATAAATGATGAAACTAAATCACAGAGAGGTTAAGAACAACTTTCACTATAAAATTAGCATGCTGCTGCTGCTGCTGCTGCTGCTGCTAAGTCGCTTCAGTCGTGTCCAACTCTGTGCGACCACATAGACGGCAGCCCACCAGGCTCCCCCGTCCCTGGGATTCTCCAGGCAAGAACACTGGAGTGGGTTGCCATTTCCTTCTCCAATGCATGAAAGTGAAAAGTGAAAGTGAAGTCGCTCAGTTGTGTCCGACTCTTCGCGACCCCATGGACTGCAGCCTACCAGGCTGCTCCATCCATGGGATTTTCCAGGCGAGAGTACTGGAGTGGGGTGCCATTGCCTTGCATACATTCTATTAAATTTACCACCAATTTGCTAATAAGTATATGGAGAACAATTTTCTCCCTTCTCTTTAAAAAATATTCTTTTAATTTATTTTTATAGAGGTAACAAATTTATAAAATTATGTATGTTTCACGCATACATAATCAATTTCTTTTAATGAGTCTTTCTAATGGTCTCTTATTGAGAATATCCCGCAGTTCAACATGCTCTGCATTCTGTTTTGCGGCTATATAATAAACCCAACTTAATTCTGTGTGTCCCTAGTGGTCTTTGGCTAGACACCACTGACATACTGTTCATTTAGGGGTGTGTGATAATGGTGTTTTGATAATGCTAAAAAACTTGTTAAAAGCTTATTTATCTTATTAAAGTGTGGTTGGTTTGCAACATTGTGTTGATTTCAGGTGTGAAGCAGAGTGATTCAGTTATATACATGTGTGCATATGTATGTGTATGTGTATATGTGTGTTCTTTCTGGATTATTTTCCATTATAGGTTATAACAGAATGGTAAGTATAGTTCGCTGTGTTAATCGGTAGGTCTTTGCTTGCTGTTTTGTACACAAGAGTGTGTATATGTTAATCTGAAACTCCTAATTACTTAAATTAGGAATTAAAATTTATTTTTATTAACAAAAATAAATCCCAGAAACTCACCCATGAAAAAAAATGTTTAAATTAGCATGCACTCCGCATAGAATATAAAACAGTTTTCAACTGTATCTCAAGGCACTTTCTCTTTTAAACCTTCACAATAAACTGTAGCAAGAGGGATGTTTTTAAAACAAAAATTTTATTTACTTATTTATGTCCTGGCTTAAAATCCTCAAAACACCTTACACTGGAAACAGGATCAAGTTCAAACCATTCTTTGCCCTACTAAGTCATAGATATTGAAAGGTATAATGATTAAAAACTTGGGTTCTATAATCAGAACTGTACAAAAAAGACCTTCACGATCCAGATAATCATGATGGTGTGATCACTCACACTCACCTAGAGCCAGCCATTCTGGAACGTGATGTCAAATGGGCCTTAGCAAGCATCACTATGAACAAAGCTACTGGAGGTGATGGAGTTCCAGTGCAGCTATTTCAAATACTAAAAGATGATGCTGTGAAAGTGCTGCACTCAATATGTCAGCAAATCTGGAAAACTCAGCAGTGGCCACAGGACTGGAAAAGGACAGTTTTCATTCCAATTCCAAAGAAAGGCAATGCCAAAGAATGCTCAAACTACCGCACAATTGCACTCATCTCACACACTAGTAAAGTAACACTCATTATTCTCCAAGCCATACTTCAGCAATACATGAACTGTGAACTTGCAGATGTTCAAGTTGGTTTTAGAAAAGGCAGAGGAACCAGAGATCAGATTGCCAATATGCTGCTGCTGCTGCTAAGTCACTTCAGTTGTGTCTGAATACGTGCGACCCCATAGACGGCAGCCTACCAGGCTCCGTTCCTGGGATTCTCCAGGCAAGAACGCTGGAGTGCATTGCCATTGCCTTCTCCAATGCATGAAAGTGAAAAGTGAAAGTGAAGTCGCTCAGTCATGTCCGACTCTTCGCAGACAAGCAGCACTGGACTGCAACACTGAAAAACCAAGAGAGTTCCAGAAAAACATCTATTTCTGCTTTATTGACTATGCCAAAGCCTTTGACTGTGTGGATCACAATAAAGTGTGGAAAATTCTGAAGAAGATGGGAATACCAGACCACCTGACCTGCCTCTTGAGAAATCTGTATGCAGGTCAGGAAGCAACAGTTAGAACTGGACATGGAACAAAGATTAGTTCCAAATATGAAAAGGAGTATATCAAGGCTGTATACTGTCACCCTGATTATTTAAATTATATGAAGGGTACATCATGAGAAACGCTGGGCTAGAGGAAGCACAAGCTGGAATGACGACTGCCGGGAGAAATATCAATAACCTCAGATATGCAGACGACACCATCCTTATGGCAGAAAGCAAAGAACTAAAGAGCCTCTTGATGAAAGTGAAAGAGAAAAGTGAAAAAGTTGGCTTAAAGCTTGACATTCAGAAAACTAAGATCATAGCATCCAGTTCCATCACTGCATGGCAAATAGATGGGGAAACAGTGTCAGACTTTATTTTTCTGGGCTCCAAAATTACTGCAGATGGTGACTGCAGCCATGAAATTAAAAGACATTTTCTCCTTGGAAGGAAAGTTATGACCAATCTAGACAGCCTATTAAAAAGCAGAGACATGACTTTGTCAACAAAGGTCCGTCTAGTCAAGGCTATGGTTTTTCCAGTGGTCATGCATGGATGTAAGAGGGACTACAGAGAAAGCTGAGCGCTAAAGAATTGATGCTTTTGAACTTTGATGTTGGAGAAGACTCTTGAGAGTCCCTTGGACTGCAAGGAGATCAAACCAGTCCATCCTAAAGGAGATCAGTCCAGGGTGTTCATTGGAAGGACAGAAGTTGAAGCTGAAACTCCAATACTTTGGCTACCTGATGTGAAGAGTTGACTCATTTGAAAAGACCCTGATGCTGGGAAAGATTGAGGGCAGGAGGAGAAGGGGATGACAGAGGATGAGATGTTTGGATGGCATCACCAACTTGGTGGACATGGGTTTGGGTGGACTCCGCGAGTTGGTGATGGACAGGGAGGCCTGGCATGCTGCAGTTCATGGGGTTGCAAAGAGTCAGCCACGACTGGGTGTCTAAACTGAACTATAATCAGAATAACTGTAGTAGTATTCTAAATAATAATAACAGGCAGTTATTTAATCTTTCTGCATTGTCCCTATAGTCTATTTCCCTACTTTACAATGGTTATAACAATATTATTCATCTAATAAGATTACCTTTCTTAATCCTTTAGCACATGCCTGGCATGCAATAAGGACTTATAAATATGAGTCACCTCAGTCACATGTGATCACGTTGTTGTTCAGCTGCTCAGTCATATCAGACTCTTTGAAACCCCATGGACTGCAACATACCTGACTTCCCTGTCCTTCTGAATCTCCCAGTTTGTTCAAACTCTTGTTCATTGAGTCAATGGTTCCATCCAACCATCTCATCCCTGTTGCCCCCTTCCAAGTAAATCTTTGCCAGCATCAGTCTTTTCCACTGAGTCAGCTCGTCCCATCAAGTGGCCAAAGTAATGGAGTTTCAGCATCAGTCCTTCCTATGAATATTCAGGGTTGATTATCTTTAGGATTGACTGGTTTGATCTCCTTGCTTTCCAGGGAATTCTCAAGAGTCTTCTCCAACACCTCAGTTGGAAGGCATCAGTTCTTCAGTGCTCAGCCTTCTTTATGGTTCAACTGTCACATAATCAATGGAAAAAACCATAGTTGGAGTTTTTAAACAAAACCAAAGGTTGAGTTTTAAGCCAACTTTTTCACTCTCCTCTTTCAATTTTATCAAGATGATTTTTTAACTCAACATTCAAAAAACAAAGATCATAGCATCTGCTCCCATCGCTTCATGGCCAATAGATGGGAAAACAATGGAAACAGTGACAGACTATTTTCTTGGGCTCCAAAATCACTGCAGATGGTGACTGCAGCAATTAATTTCAAAAATACTTGCTCCTTGGAAGAAAAGCTATGACCAATTTAGACAGCATATTAAAAAGCAAAGATATTACTTTGCCAACAAAGGTCTTCATAGTCAAAGCTATGGTTTTTCCAGTAGTCATGTATGGATGTGAGAGTTGGACCATAAAGAAAGATGAGCACTGAAGAATTGATTCTTTTAAACTGTGGTGTTGGAAAAGACTCTTGAGGGTCCCTTGGACTGCAAGGAGATCAAACCAGCCAATCCTAAAAGAAATCAGTCCTGAATATTCATTGGAAGGACTGATGCTGAAGCTGAAACTCCAATACTTTGGCCACCTGATGCGAAGAGGTGACTCACTGGAAAAGACCCTGATGCCAGAAAGACTGAAGGCAGGAGGAGAAGGGGACAACAGAGGATGGGACGGTTGGATGGCATCACCAACTCGAAGGACATGAGTTTGAGTAAGCTCTGGGAGTTGGTGATGGACAGGGAAGCCTGGTATGCTGCAGTCCATGGGGTCACAAAGAGTCAGATGTGACTGAGCGACTGAATTGAAGAGGCTCTTTAGTTCCTCTTCACTTTCTGCCATTAGGGTGGTGTCATCTGCATATCTGAGGTTACTGATATTTCTCTCGGCAATCTTGATTCCAGCCTGAGCTTCATCCAGCCGGGCATTTTGCATGATGTATTGTGCATAAAAGTTAAATAAGCAGGGTGACAATATACAGCCTTGACGTACTCCTCCCAATTTGGAACCAGTCTGTTGTTCTATGTCTGGTTCTGCTGCTTCTTGACCTGCATACAGTTTTCTCAGGAGGCAGGTAAGGTGGTCTGATATTCCCATTTCTTTAAGAATTTTCCATAGTTTGTTATGATCCATAGGATCAGTCACATGTGATCATATCTCTACTCAAACTCTATATTTTGCCCCCCTATTTGAGTCCCCCAAAGTACTGTTCTCTTCAGGCTTTGCACATATTGCTCTCTGACCAATTTTGTCCTCAATTTCGCCATTCCTACTTCTACTCACTTTCTTAATCTGAAGCTGGTTTATAGGGCTGGCCAAAAAGTTCCTTCTGTTTTAACAAGGGATACATTTTCATTTTCACCAAGAACTTTATTGAAAAAATGTATTCACCAGTTTTTCCACTATCTTCTGCTGCTTTCCTGGCAACTTCACAATTCCATCTTCCCAAAACTTTTTATCTTCATGAACAATGAACTGTTCCAGGTATCTTTTACAGTCTTTCAGGGAATTGAAATTTTTTCCATTAAGAGAATTTTGTAAAGACCAAAAGAAAGGGAAATCTGAAAGTGCAATGTCTGGTGAATATGGTGGATGAATCAGAACTTCCCAGTCAAGATGTAACAATTTTTGCCTGGTCATCAAAACATGTGGTCTTGTACTAACCTGATGGAACATTATGTGTTTTCTATTGAATTATCTAATTGGGAGCAGTACTTGTTGGAATTAACACCCCTTCTACATCATCACTCTCAGGGGATACCTGAGTCCTTTTATTCAACTAACAGAGGCAGTAAGAGGAAAACTAGTTCATTTGCTACTCCCACATTTACAAACCTAGCTGTATCTGTGCCTTACCTACTGGTAGACAGTAACCAGATCCTTTCTAAGACTATCTCTTCACCAACTGTTCTTACATTCACTTTTGAACACATCATAATCAAGCTTTTCTATTTAGCAGACTAAGGAAACCACACTTATCAAAGTCACAAAGGGAGTTTGCTGGTGGGCCAATGGTTAAGATGCAGGACTTTCACTGCCACGGCCCAGGTTCAATCCCTGCTTGGGGAACTAAGATCTCACAAGCTGCATGACATGGTGGGAAAAAAAAAAAAGTCACGAGAAACATTCCCAGTGCCAAATGAATACTCACTTTTCTATCTATGAAAATGCTACTGTCTCTCAGAAATAGGTAACAGTTATTCACAACATCTTTCTTGTCTCCTCTGGATGCTGAAACATCACATGCTGTTTTCCTTCCACCTCACTGGTCGAACCTTCTCAATCCCCTTTGTTGAATCTTTTTCCTTCTTTCAGATAGTGCTCAGCTCCGTCTTCAGATCCTCCTCATAAATAATTTCTTAAGTCCCTGTTAACAGCATCTATATCTATATGGGAGAACCAAGATATACCCAGAGCTCTGTGCACAGTCATTCCACACCATCATGTGAATGACTAATGGGCATACTTAATGTGTTAATAATAGTATTCTTCATCTCCCACCTCCTGAAAGATTTTTTCCCTGCCAAAGCTTTTCTGTTACAATGAATGGCACCAGCATTGCCCCAAATCTTATTGCTTTTCATCAGTTTACCAACCTAACCCAAGCCTCTATCTGAATTAAGGAAATTATCCTCCTAAACATTCTCCCTGCTTCCATTCTTGCCTATCTACATTACATTCTCAAAAGAGTCACCAGAAAAATCTTTCAAAACATAAACCAGCAGTCTCCAGACTGGCATTTCAGGGGCTAGGAAGTTGCCACGCTATCCCAACAACAAGTACAAAGGTGAACAAACTGAAAACTCGACAGCATTTTTTAGACTCAGGGAAGTAATTGCCCCCAAAATTGGAGAAACAATCAGGTTGATACAAAGAATCCTAATTCAATTTATTTGTGAAAAACCAGTGGTTCTGCGAGAACCAGTGCCAGGATAGGAAAATCTAAACTGCAGTTGATAAATTTCAGGAGGCTCAGTGTAGACAAATAGGCAAGTTAACAATCCCAGGGGAATCCAGTCATAAGGGGCCCCCTCAAAATTTTGTGAATTTTATCTCTTGGAGCTCTACCAGGTCTGCAGAGTAAATATCAGAGAAAAGTCCTCTGTGACTTTCAACAAGGGGAAGGGAAAAGGAAACACCCTGAAATGTACCAAGGCATTCTTTTCTTCTTAACAAGGCCAGCCCTTCAGCAGAAATTGCCACACCAGAGTTTAACCTGCTGGAGTTTTAGCAGAGCCTAATCTACCTGAAAGAAGGGAAACATTCAAATCCAGCCCCTTCTAGCCACTCTATTCTATTCCAACTAAGCCGAGAAAAACCTGTGAAGTACTGGTGAAATTCACAGTCCAGCAGCACAGGCTCACCAAAAACAGATGGATAATGTAAGCAAAGACACAGTACATGTACCTACGATCTCTGGGCCAGGAAGATCCCCTGGAGAAGGGAAATGCCAACCCACTCCAGTATTCTTGCCTGAAAAATTCTAAAGACAGAGGAGACTGTCACATTGCAGTCCAAAGAGCTGGACATGACTGAGTGACTAAGCACATGCACAATGTAAGCAGAGATATGGAAATTCTAAGAAAAGAACCAAAAAAAAACCAAAAAAACAAAAAAACTAGATGCTGGAGATGAAAAACACTGTAACAGAAATGACAAATGCCTTTGATGGATTCATTAATAATTGGACAAGGCTAAAGAAAAAAATCCCTGAGCTTGAGGATATGACAACAGAAACTTCCACAACTGAAAAGCAGAGAGAACAAAAACAAACAAACAAAAAGAGCCAAGAGAGAATATTTAAGAGCTATGTGAAAGTGAAAGTCACTCAGTTGTGTTGAACTCTTTGTGACCCCATGGACTATACAGCCCACGGAATTCTCCAGGCCAGAATACTGGAGTGGGTAGCCATTCCCTTCTCCAGGGGATCTTCCCAACTCAGGGATCAAACCCTTGG
>NW_011494504.1:296286-297908 GCF_000754665.1 Bison bison bison
AACAACTATTGAGCCTGTGCTCTGAAGTCCAAGAGCCTCAACCACTGAGCTCATGTGCTGCAACTACTGAAGCCCATGCACCCTAGAGCCCATGCTCTGCAACAAAAGAAACCCACATACTGCAACTAGAGAGCAGCCCTCACTTCCCACGACTAGAGAAAAGCCTGTGGAGAATGAAGACCCAGCACAGCTGGGAAAAAAAAAAAAAGAAAGAGTAGGTGTAAGGCAGAATGGGAAAGCAACTTTTAGAAATAAATAAATAAAACAAAAGCAGAAGCTCTCACACCTTGGCCCCAAGACCTGACATGGTCTGACCATTTCCTCTTCTATACCTCTTTTCATTTCTCCTCTATTCAGAGTCACATGTGTCATCCTGCTGTTTTTTAAAGCTTATAGTATTTGTCTCTTCTTCAGATCAACTGCATTTGTTGTTTCTGCTGCATGGTCTTCCCCCAGATTTTTATACAGATCACTCCCCTTCACTTTGTTCAGAAGTCTGCTGAAATATCACCTTCACAGACAGGTCTTCCTTCAGCATTCTACTGAAAACACCATCCTATCTCCTTTTATCTTGTTTTACTCTCTACAAAAATATTTTCTATTTTGTGACACAGTATTTATGTTATGTAATTTTTTAATGTTATGTAATTTTTATATCATGCATTTGTTCATTTTATATCTCATCTACTAGAAATATAAGCTCCTTGGGGTTGGGGAACTTTATTACTTCACTATACCCAGCACCTAAAATGGTATCCAGCACAAATTAGATGCCCAATAAATACCTTTTAAAATTAATAAGTGATTTATTTTTAATTAAAAATTCTAACAAGGTTTTGTTTTATTTTCTGTATAAATGTGAATGGATTATAATAAAATTACTAAAACTATATTTCATTCAGACTTCTAAATTTCTGAGAAGGAAACTTCCATAAAAATATGTCCTTCTATCTGCAGTGAATTTCCAGACCCTAGAAGATTTCTAGTATTTCCCCCAAAATAAAGAGAAGAAAAATTAACCTAATAGGCTAAAGTTAAGTTCCCATATAATTCTTGGTGATAATAAACATTTCTATTTAAATCAAAGTATTTTTTACTCCCTCTGACACACATATATACACACTGATATCTTGATTGCCTTTGTTCTAGTTTTCATTAAGTTAATTTTTTCCATCAGGTAAAACATTCATATAGCTAAAAAGAAAAGTCTAATAAGGTATACAGTAAAAAGTCTCCCTCCTATTCCTCAGATACCTAGGTTCAAGTTCCCATCACCAATAGCATCATAAGCAAGGATGGCAATTTGTTCAATCAAGTGCCAAACAGTAAATATTTTCAGTCTTGTGGGCTACAAAGTCTCTGTCTCAACTACTCAGCTCAGCTGTTATAAAGTGAAAACAGCCCTAGACTACATGTAAAGTGAAAACAACCTTAGATTACATGTCAATGAAGCTGTTACAAAACGAAAATAGCCTCAGACTACATGGAAATAAAATGAACATAGCTGTGTTCCAATAAAACTTCACTTGTAAATACAGTGAGATAAATTTTCCCAGTGGAGTCAAACCCTAATTTAAATGTCTCTTTGGACACTGATGTATAGAACAGTCTTTTGGACCTTG
>NW_011494504.1:298157-328170 GCF_000754665.1 Bison bison bison
AAAATAAAATAAAATTCAAAAATAAATAAATAAATAAATAAATGTCTCTTTGATAACAAGTGTTAATGGCAGTGTTTGAAAGGAAATGCAATGAAGCATTTGCAACAAAGATAATTATTTGAAATTAAAAAATTCATCCTACTACCCATGAAACATTGATATACTTTTAAAAAGAATATAAAATTTTTATATGAATAGACTTAAGGTTATTCCAAGATGTCTTCTTTATAATATTTTTTATATATTACTTTAATTATACACCTGTGGCATAATTATGAAGAACCGATGAAACATCAAGACAAAACAGACTGGTAATCTAACTAGCAAGTATGTTGTCAACATTAAAAGTCTTGCCCCAAATGTTCTCTTAAATGGTAGAGCAAATATATAATTAACATTTTCATAGAATACATTATAAAATTAACCCAGAATTCTTATTTTTAAAAAAACTAAATCCCTAAAATATACTGCCCAATCACATCAATTCTAAAATGCAGGTTTCTAATGTGTCTTAGAAAGGATTTAATTTAATAAAACAAAGTTTAGAGAGAACCAGCCATCTCTGCAAAGTACATCACTGTAGACTGAGTAGACGGAATTTCTCAAAATTCAAAGGTATCCCAGCAATATATCTTACCTTAGATGTCATTCTCATAAAAAGTTTGTTGTGACTTTCTGCTGTTCCCATCTTTTCATTCTTGACTAAATCATTTAGGCTTAAGTTATCATCATCATGAAAGTATCTGACCCTTTCTTTTCCCTCATGAGTTGAAACCTATGACAAAATGAACACTGTAAGTTTAGTGAAAACACAAGTCTGAAGTATTTTAATAAACTACCTATAAATCTGACATTAAAAGTAAAAATCCCAATATATATCATAATCTTCCCTTCTAATTTCTTTCTATTCTGTCTGCATCCATGTGGAAGAATTTCCATTAAAATGACACTCCCTACCTCTTCTGTACCATTACCTTCCTCTTCCCAAGGGATGGAAGCATGAAAGTATCTGATTTCTGAGTTTTAGGCAAAGGGCAGAATTGCTTTATGCTTTCTCTCCCCTCCTTGTAGTAAAAAATCCCTATCATTGTAGAGTTAAGTTAGGAGTTATCCAGAGATTGAGAAAGTATATCAAAAACAAAAGTGAGGTTTTAAGCAAATCTACTTCAAACAGCTGTATCAGAAGCAAAGCTGATATTCTGACTCTCATCTAAACAATTCCGGGTTTTCCTTTCAGTTGGTTCCATACCTATCAGTGGAAAAGAAAAGTGCTACGTATTACCTACCAAATCAAATCTCCTCAACACTGATCTCAAATTCCCTTATCCAAATAAATCCTGCTGTTCAACTTCTTTGGAACCACCCTCTTATTTTATGCCCATGTTACCATTCTCATCTTCACAACCTTGTATCTCACGGTCTATGACTTCAATCACTCCTTGGATGCAAATCTCTTTCTGGTCCCCTTATCCTTCATTATACTCAAAAAGCAAACCTCAGTGCCAAATGAATGTGTCTACCTCTTTACTCCTGTACCTAGATTACTCAATAGTAAGCAATTCAAGAACATGACTGAATGCCATCTGGCAATGGGTCTATGAACCCCAAGCCAGTTCTGTCATCTCATACAATTCAAACCTTTACTATTTTCCTATGACATCTTTCTTGCAAAACCCGAATACTTCCCATTTCATCAGAAGAGGTGTCTATCCCATTTCTATTTGCACTCAACAGGCAGATTATAAACATTTGACAGAAAGATTCTAAATGACTCTTTTGTGTACTTAATTACTGCTTATAAGATCTTTCAAATTTGAAACAAAAAATCTAACTTGAGAAAATTGAATATGTTGTTTTTGCCATTTTAAGAGCCTCAAGGCAGTGCTATAAATTAACCGCAGCAGCTAGAAGGCAGAAAACAAAATTAGGTTTATAAAGGATCAAACATAGATAAGAGATGTATGGGATCAAGGTTTTCCCTAAGAGCTATGATGAGTATGTAAAAAGAAGCTAGAAACAATGTCAAAGAAATAAATGTTAAAATTAAGACTTCCTTAAAAATTCAATGTTCACATCTGCTGTTGAATTAGATAACATTTTGTAAAAGGCAAAGGGATATAATTAGAAGTAATATCACTATTTACTGCCTTTTAATGTTTGCATTGGGCTTCCCTGGTGGCTCAGGGGTAAAGAATCCGCCTGCCAATGTAGGAGATGCGGGTTTGATTCCTAGGTTGTTAAGATCCCCTGGAAAAGGAAACAGCAACCCACTCCAATATTCTTGCCTGGGAAATGCCATGGACAGATGAGCCTGGCAGGCTACAGTACATGAGGCTACAAAGAGTCATATACTACTGAGCAATGAAAGACCAACAGCGTTTGCATTATTGAACTACATGTCTAAAAATATTTCAAAGGACAGTTGACCCTTGAACAATGCAAAGGTTAGGGGCAGTGAATTCCTCTTTTCCCCTTTGTATCAGATTATAGTTGATCCTTTAACTATACTCCATATCCACAGGTTCAAACCACCACAGATATGTAGTACTACAGTATGTAATTTATTGAAAAAGTTCTGTGTATAAGTGGACCTGAGCAATTCAAACTCAGGTGGTTAAAGGATTAACTGTAAATCTGATACAAAGGGGAAAAAAGGAATTCTAAAGTAATAAACAAAAGATATATGTTAAACATACATTCTGTCTTTTCCTTCTTCCTTCTTGTTTTCCTGGTGTGTTTACAGGCCAGACTCTTCCGGAATGATCTGTTCTGACAAGGATCACTTCTTCCTGATCTTCATCCTATATAAAGTTTTAGAGGTAACAACTGAAAATATTGAAAAAAATACTGAATGCTTATATTTAATAGCCAAAAAAAGCATAAAATGATTTTATTTTCACATAATATTATGGATTATCTAAAGCATCCTGAACTTTCATTATCTACTATAATGTAAAGTGATCATAATCTTTTCAGGGAAAAGGTGGGAAAAAATATCCAAAGTTTACTTAACTTTTAAAATAATCACAGAAGCAAACTTCAAATTAAGCTTTCATTTAGATAATATAAAAGATGACAAAACACCAATGGTTCAAACAGGCGCTGTATGAGAGTGCCCATTACCTAAGAGCAGATGTTATATTTAACAAATGTTTTTTCAATTTAAAAATCCTGGCTTGTCAACAACATGGCAGAGTAGAAAGAAGTGGGCTCAACCCTTATTACAGAAATTTTGAGATCACAAGTAATTGCTGAAGAACGATTGACCAAAAAAATGCTGAAATCTACCAAAAAAGACACCCTAAACCCAAAGACAAAGAAGCTACAATGAGATGGAACGAGGGGCGCAGAAGCAATAAAATCAAATCCCATACCCGCTGGGTGGGCCAACCCACAAAGTGTAAGAAAAATTATACTACTGAAGTTCTCCAATAGGAGTGAAAGTCCTGAGTCATTAATCAGGCTTCCCAGCCTGCAGGTCTGGCAATGGGAGGAGGAGACCCCAAGAAATTTTGTTTTGAAGACAAATCTTCAATGATTTAACAGTACTGTGGGAAACAGAAATTCCACTTTTAAAGGGAGCACTCGGGGTCTCATGCATACCAGGACAGAGGAGAAGAAACAGTGACCTCATAAGAGACTGGACCAGATGTCCCTATTAATATTAGAGGGTCTCCCAGGGACAGGGGGGTTAGGGGGTGGCAGTTATGGCTCAGATTTTCAACAGCATGAGGCTCCAATACTTTGGCCACCTGATGCAAAGAGTTGACTCATTGGAAAAGACTCTGATGCTGGAAAATATTGAAGGTAAAAAAGGAAGGTGGTGGCTGAGGATGAGACTGTTAGATAGCATCACCAATTCAATGAACAAGAATTTGAGCAAACTCTGGGAGACAGTGGAGGACAGAGGTCCCTGGAGTGCTATACTGTCCATGGGGTTGCAAGAGTCAGACACAACTTAGTGACTGAAAAACAATAACAACAGGAAACATGTATCAATAATTATCTTAAATGTTAATGGGATAAATACTCCAACCAAAACAAAGACTGGTTGAAAAACAGATCAGTATATATGCTGTCTACAAAGACCTACTTCAGATCTAGGAACATATACAAGCTGAAAGCAAGAAGATGGTAACAGCTATTCCATGTAAATGGTAATCAAAAGAAAGCTCGAGTAGCAATACTCATATCAGACAAAACAGACTTTAAATTACAGACTGTTACAAGAGACAAGAAAGGACACTACATAATGATCAATATAAATATACATGTACCTACTGTAGGAGCACCCCAATAATACAAATTCTAACAGTCATAAAAGAAGAAATCGATAAAACAACAATACTAGGAAACTTTAACTCTTTCCTCAATTAACAGATCATCCAGACAGAAGATCAAAAAGAAATACAAGCCTTAAACGACAGATTACACTGCATAGACTTAACTGGTATTTATAGAGAACTGCATCCAAAAGCAGTAGAATATATTTTCTTCTCAATTGCATAAGAACATGCCCCAGAAGAGATCACATCGTGGATCACAAATCAAGCCTCAGTAAACTTAACAAAACTAAAATCGTATCAAGCATCTTTTCTTACAACACTATAAGACCGGACATTAACACAAGAAAAAAAATCTAAAAAACATAAATACGTGGAGGCTAAACAATATGTTGCTAAACAACCAATGGATCAATGAAGAAATAAAACAGGAAATAAAAAATATCTAGAGACAAAGGAAAATGAAGCTCAACCATTCAAAATATGTGTGATGTGAGAAAAGAAGTTCTAAGAGAGAAGTTTAAGATAATACAATCTTACAGCAGGAAAAAGGAAAAACCACAAATAAACAACCTAACCTTACAATGAAAACAACCAGAAAAAGAGGAACAAACAAAACTCAAAGTTAGTAGAAGGAAAGAAATAATAGAGATCAGGGCAGAAATGAAAATTTAAAAAAATTAAAGATCAATAAAACTAAAACCTGGTTCTTTGAAAACAAAATTGATAAATCTTTAGCCAGATGCATCAAGAAAAAGAGGGAGTGGGTTCAAATCAATAAAATTAGAAATAAAAAAGAAGAAGTTACAATGTACCACAAAAATTAAAATGCTCATAAGAGACTGTCTCAAGCAACTAGATGTCAATAATATGGATAAGCTAGAGGAAATGAAGACATTCTTAGAAAGGTACAATCTCCCAAGAATCTTCTTCCATCGTAGAAATGGAAATATGAACAGACTAATTACAAGTAATGAATTGAAATTATGATAAAAAATCTTCCAACAAACAAAACTCAGCAACAAATGGCTTCATAGGCAAATTCTACCAAACATTTAGAGAAGAGTTAATATCTACATTTAGAAAAGAGTTAACATGATTCTTTTAAAACTATTTCGAAAAACTGCAAAGGAACAGTCCCAAAGTCATTCTATGAAGCCACCACAACCATCATGCCAAAATGAAACACAGATGACTACAGAAAAGGAGAAAATTATGGGCCAATATCACTGATAACATAGACGCAAAAGTCCTCAACAAAATACTAGCAAGCTCAATCCAACAAAATATTAAAAGGGTCATATACCATGACCAAGTGGGATTTCTCCCAGGGATACAAAAATTTTTCAATATTTTCACATTAATCAGTGATACAGCAACAAACTTAAGAACAAAAACCATACAGACATATCAACAGGCACAGAAAAAGCTTTTGACAAAATTCAACACCCATTTATGTTAAAAAACAAGAAAACCTTCCAGAAAGTGGGCATGGATGAAACATGTCTGAATATAATAAAAGCCAATTATGACAAAGCTACAGCCAACATTACGCTTACGAGTGCAAAGCTGAAAGCATCTCCTCTGAGATGAGTAACAAGACAAGGATGTCCACTTTTGCCACTTTCATTCAACACGGTTTTGGAAATCCAAGCCACCAAAATTGAAGAAGAAAAAGAAATGAAAGAAATCCAGATTGGAAAAGAAGAAATTAAACTGCCACTGTTTGCAGATGACATGGTACTATACCTAGAAAATCTTAAAGATGCTACCAGAAAACTTGTAGAGTTCATCAATGATCGGTAAAGTTAGAGTATACAAAATTAAAACACAGAAATTTGTTATACATCTACACACTAAAAACAAAAGACCAGAAAGAGAAATTAAAGAAACAATCTCATCAACACATGAAAAAGAAACAAACATGCAGGAATAAAGCAACCTAAGGAGACAATAGATGTACAGTTCAAAAACAAGACAATGATCAAAGAAATCAAAGATTATACAAACAGATGAGAAGATATACCACATTCTTGGTTTGAAAGAATCAATACTGTCAAAATGACAATACTGCATAAGTCAATCTATAAAGATTGAATGCAATTCCTACCAAATTACCAATGGCATTTTTTTAGAACAAAAAGAAGAGAAAATTATTTGTATGGAAACACAAAAGACCTTGAAAAGCAAAATGAATCTGGAGAAAGAAAAATGGTGCTGGAGGAATCAGAATCCCTGACTTCAGACTACACTACAAAGCTACAGACATCAAAAAATGGTACTGGCATAAAAATAGAAATACAGATCAATGGAACAGGATACAAAATCCACAAATAAACCCACACACCTATGGCCAATTAATCTACTACAACGGGGGCAAGACTATAAGGGAAGGAAGATGCTCTCTTCAAAAAATATTCCGAAGAAAACAGAACAGCTACATGTAAAACAAGGAAACTGGAACATTCTTTACCACCATACACAAAAATAAACTCAACACGACTAAAAACATAAATGTAAGACCAGATTCTATAAAAAGACTTAGAGGAAACCATAGGCAGAACACTCTTTCAAGTAAATCACAGTACTATCTTCCTGAGGCTGTCTCCCAGAGTAATATGAAAAGACAACCAATAGAATGGGAGAAAATATTTGCAAACAATGAAACCAGTAAGGGATTAATCTCCAAAATTTACAAACAGCTCATGTGGCTCAATATTAAAACACACACACAAACAAAATCAAAAAAGGGTAGATGAGTTAAACAGACATTTCTCCAAAGAAGACATACAGATGGTAAAGAGGCACATTTGAAAAGATGCTGAACACAGCTAATTACTAGAAAAATGTAAATCAAAACTACAATGAGATGTCACCTTACACTAGTCAAAATAGCTATTATCAAAAAATCTGCAAACAGTAAAAGCTGGAGAGAGTGCAGGCACTGTTGGTGGGAATGTAAATTGATATAGCCACTATGGAGAAAAGCATGGAGATTCCTCTAAAAACCAAAAACAGAATCACCATATGAGCCAGCAATCCCACTACTGGGCATATACCCTGAGAAAACCATAATTCAAAAAGACACATGTACCCCAATATACCCTGCACCACTATTTACAAAGCAAAGACATGGAAGTAACCTAAATGTCCATCAACAAAAGCATGGATAAGACCATATGATACACATATAGAGTAGAACATCACTTAGCAATTTAAAAAAAATGCAATTTGCAGCAAAACAGATAGACCTAGAGAATGTCATACTGAGTGAAATAAGTTAGACACTGAAAGAACAATACATGTAATACTGCTTATATGTGGAATCCTAAAAAAAAAAGGGGGGGGTACCAACAAATTTATTTACAAAACAGAAACAGATTCACAGACTTAGAGAATAAGCTTACAGTTACCAGTGGGGAAAAGCAGGCAGAAGGGATAGATTGGGAGCTTGGGACTGACATATATGCACTACTTTTAAAACAGATAATCAACAAGGAACTACTGTATAGCATAGGGAACTCTGTTAAATACTCGGTAATAAACTAAATCAGAAAAGAATTTCAAAAAGAATTGACACATGTATATGTATAAACTGAATCAGTCTGCTCTACACTAGAAACTAACACAACATTGTTAATCAACTATGCTACAATAAAAAATTAAAAAAAAAAAAGAATGGCAATTCTATCATAGCAGAAGGAGACTGAAATTCCACATCTTGTCCCCTTCAAACCATAACTGAAGTATACTGACAAAGACTATATAGGCTTAAGGTACAAAAAAAGAGTAAAGACCCTACCAAATCTTGAAAGCAATTAAATGACAGAATGAACTTGTTGAATTATCTACCATAATGGTATTCCACGTAACTTCTATTCTTTCAATTAACAGCCCTCAAATGATTTTCACTTCTACTCTTCAAAAGAAGTTATTCCCATGAACTTTTATTAAATATACACCCAACTGCATTCTATGACAAAAACAGAATTTTCCTGAAAAGGTCCTAATAAAAAAATGACATAAAGTATACTAGCTAACAACTTCATTAAAAATCAATTCAAAACAAGACTAAGCAAATTATTTGCATTTCAGTCTATCTCTCCAAAGGGAATTAATTATTTTAAAAACTTTCAATTTCATTACTAGAGATTTACTTTCCCTGTTGAAACAGAAAGGGAAAAAAATGCATCCAAATTTTCGATCTTACATGCACACACAATATTATGTATTTCCACTATTAATCAACTAGTATTAATTAATAGTGTCATATTTTAAAGAATATCTCAGCTTACAGATACCTTCAACCTTGTAGGTGAAGGACAAAAGTAAAAACCTACTAGAACAACCAAATACAGGGAGACAAGAAATTTATATGAAAAAAAATTTAGAGTAATGAAAGTAAAGAAGACCCAAGATCTCAAAAAGAGATGTGTGGGCCTGGCAACCCTGGGGAGGTGCTGCGGGCTGGTGGGCGGGCTCAGGCAGTGGGATGGCAGAATTTCCACAGTGATAAGTCAACAGTGGAAAATCTGAAGAGATGCGAGCAGCAAAAAGAAACTAAACCAGAAGGTTCTGATGCTTGAAAAAGTAACAGTGTGCTCTCTGAGCTGTAACCAAGCTGTTAACACTGGTCTGCTGTTTCAAATCTTTGCTGCTGCAATACAGAACTGAAGAAATTATACACTACCCTAATATATCTGGTGCCGTGACCTGGATGTAACCTGGCTGAAATAACCTCAGCTCAGCACCTGCAAGGCAGAGACCAAGCATGGCAGAAGCCAAATTTGACAAAAGCTCATGCTATAGAAGCCAAACACAAAAGAAATCCAGCACAGTGGAATTGACAAGAAGCCCAGCATGCTGGAAACCAGGACAACAAAAACAAACTTGGCAAAAAACTCATGTGGCTCAGTCTCAGATTCCAGAAGACCTCCAGCTAAGAGATCAAGCCCTGAGCCTTTAGAGTGGGAGCACTAACTCCAAGACCCTAGACTACCAGAGAACTAACCCTAGGAAGTACCAAATAGTTAGAACTTCCACAAATGAAACCACTTGAATACAAGAACGGGCATCTTCCAACCACCCTCTGTAAGATGCCTCACCCAAACAACAAACAAACAAACAAAAAACAAACCTAATCATTCCAACCACCCTGTGCAAGATGCCTCACCCAAACAACAAACAAACAAAAAACAAACCTAATCATCAGTAGACAGGATTACCACCTCACTCAGCCTTGCCCATCAGAGGAAAAAGCAAAAAAAAAAAAAAAAAAATTCATCACAAATCTCACCCTATATGAAGCTTACACAAACCACTGGACCAACCTTAGGAGGGCAGAAACCAAAAGGAAGAAATAATTCAACCTTGAAGACTGGGGAAAGAAGACCTCAAACACAATAAGCTTTAAAAAAATAATGAAAAGGCAGAGAAATACTGCACAAATGAAAGAACAAACTAGAAACACAGAAGTCCAAATAAATGAACAGGAAATACACAAACTACCTGAAAAAGGATTCAGTATAATGATAGAAAAGATGATAAAAATTCTTGAAAACAGAAAGGAGAAAATGCAAGAATCAATTAACAAAGACCCAGAAGAATTAAAGAATAACCATATAGAGACAAACAACACATGTACTGAAATTAAAAATACTCTAGAAGGAATTAATGGAGAAGGCAATGGCAACCTACTCCAGTACTCTTGCCTGGAAAATCCCATGGACCGAGGAGCCTGGTAGGCTGCAGTCCATGGGGTCGCTAAGAGTCGGGCATGACTGAGCGACTTCACTTTCACTTTTCACTTTCATGCATTGGAGAAGGAAATGGCAACCCACTCCAGTATTCTTGTCTGGAGAATCCCAAGGACAGAGGAGCCTAGTGGGCTGCCATCTATGGGGTCACACAGAGTCGGACACGACTGAAGCGACTTAGCAGCAGCAGCAGAAGGAATCTAAAACAGAATATCTGAAGCAGAAGAACAAATCAGTGAGCTGGAAGATAAAATCATGGAAATAACTTCTGAAGAGCAGAAAAAGTAAAAAGAACGAAAAGAACTGAGGATAGTCTCAGAGAATTCTGGGACAGTATCAAATGCACCAACATTCAAAATATATGGGTCTCAGAAGAAGAGAAAAAGAAAGGGTATGAGAAAATTTTTGAAGAGATTATAGATGAACATTTCCCCAACATGGAAAAGGAAATAGTCAATCAAGTCCAAGAGGCACAAAGAGTCCCATACAGGATAAACCAAAGGAGAAACACACTAAGACACATACTAATCAAACTAAAAAGATTAAACACAAAGAAAGAATATTAAAAGCAGCAGTAGAAAAGCAACAAGTAATATACAAGGTAAACCCCAGATATTTACCAGCTGATCTTTCAGCAGAAACTCTTCAAGCCAGAAGGAAATGGCAGAATATATGTAAAGTACTGAAAGGGAAAAATCTACAACCAAGATCACTGTACCAGAGTAAAACCAAGTATCTCATTCTAAACTGATGGAGAAATCAAAAACTTTTCAGACAAGCAAAAGTTAAGAGAATTCAGTACCTCTAAACCAGCTTTACTACAAATGTTAAAGGGACTTATATAGCCAAGAAATGCAAGAGAAGAAAAAGATTTACAAAATCAATCCCAAACAATGAATAAAATGGCAATAGGAACATATATATCAATGATTACTTTAAATGTAAACAGATTAAATGTTCCAACCAAAAGACACAGACTGGCTGAATGGATACAAAAACAAGACCCATATATATGCTATCTACAAGAAACCCACTTCAGACCCAAGGAGACATAGGGACTGAAACTGAGAGGATGGAAAAATACATTCCATGCAAATGGAAAGCAAAAGAAAGTTAAAGTAGCAATCCTCATATCAGACAAAGTAGACCTTAAAATGAAGAATGTTACAAGAGATAAGAAAGGACACTACATAATGATCAAGGGATCAATCCAAGAGGAAGATATAATTGTAAATACCTATGCTTCCAAGATAGGAACACCTCTACATAAAACAAACACTAACAGGCATAAAAGGAGAAATTGACAGTAACACAATAATAGTAGGAGACTTTAACACCCCATTCACAACAATGGATATTTCATCAAACAAAATTAATAAGGAAATACAAGTCTTAATTGACACATTAGATGAGATGGATCTCACTGATATGTTCAAGACATTCTATCCAGATGCAGAAGAATACACCTTCTTCTCAAGTGCACAGAGAACATTCTCCAGGATAGACCCACATCTTGGGTCACAAATCAAACCTGAGTAAACTTAAGAAAATTGAAATCGTATCAAGCATCTTTTCTGACCACAATGCTATGAGACTAGATATCCACTACAAGAAAAGAACTGTAAAAAACACAACACATGGAGATTAAATATGTTTCTAAATAACCAACAGGTTAATTGAAGAAATCAAAAGGGAAATAAAAAAATTCCTAGAAACAAATGACAATGAAAACACGACAACTCAAAACCTATGAGATGCAGCAAAAGCAGTTGTAAGGGGTAGTTTATAGCAATACAATCCTACCTCAAGAAACAAGAAAAACACTGAATGGACAACTTAACTTTACACCTAAAACAACTGGGAAAAGAATCAAAAATACTCATAATTAGCAGAGGAAAGAAATTATAAAGATCCAAGCAGAAATAAATGAAAAAGAAATGAAAGAAACAACACTAAAGATTAATAAAACTAAAAACTGGTTCTTGGAGAAGATAAACAAAACTGACAAACCTTTAACCAGATTGATCAAGAAAATAAGAGAGAAGAATAAAATCAACAAAATTAGAAATGAAAAAGGAAAGGTTACAACAGAAAATGCAGAAATACAAAGGATTATGAGACTATTATGACCAACTATATGGCAATAAAATAGATAACCTGGAAGAAATGGACAGATTCTTAGAAAAGTTCAACCTCCCAAGACTGCGTCAGGAAGAGATAGAAATTATGAACCACCCAATTACAAGCAGTGAAATCGAAGCTGTAACCAAAAAATCTCCCAAAAAACAAAAGCCCAGGACCAAACAGCTTCACAGGAGAATTCTATCAAACATGTAGAGAAGAGCTAATGCCTGGATAGGCATTAGAAGGATTTCTAAAATTCTTTCAAAAAACTGCAGAGGAAGGAACACATACAAACTCATTCTACTAGGGCACCATCACCCTGAAACCAGACAACACAAAAAAAGAAAACTACAGGCCAATATCACTGATGAACATAGATGCAAAAATCCTCAACAAAATTTTATCAAAAGGAATTCAACAACACATCAAAAAGCTCATTAACCATGATCAACTTGGGTTTATTCCAGGGATGCAAGGATTCTTCAATATATGCAAATCAATTAATGTGATACACCATATTAACAAATTTAAAGATAAAAACCATATGATAATCTCAATAGATGCAGAAAAAGACTTTGACAAAATTCAACACACATTTATAATTAAAACTACTTAAAAAATGGGCATAGAAGGAACCTATCTCAATATAATTAAGGCCATATAAACATTATTCTCAATGGTGAAAAACTGAAAGCATTCCCCATAAGATCAGGAACAAGACAAGGGTATCCACTTCCACCACTATTATTCAACACAGTTTTGGAAGTCCTAGCTATAGCAATCAGAGAAGAAAAAGAAATAAAACGAATCAAGATCAGAAAAGTAGAAGTAAAGCTCTCACTGTTTATACATGACATGATACTGTACATAGAGAACCCTAAAATAGTATTAGAAAATTACTAGAGATAAAGATAGTTATCAAACAATTATTAGAGCTAATCAGTGAATTTAGCAAAGCTGCAGGATACAAAATCAATACACAGAAATCACTTGCATTTCTATATACTAACAATGAAAAATCAGAAAGAGAAATTAAAGAATCAATCCCATTCACCACTGCAACAAAAAGAATTAAACATCTAGGAATAAACTTACCTAAGGAGACAAAAGAACTGTACACAGAAAATTATAAGATACTGATGAAAGAAATCAAAGATTTCAAAGAAATCAAAGAAATCAAAGATTTCAAAGAAATCAAAGAAATCAAAGATTTCAAAGAAATCAAAGAAATCAAAGAAATCAAAGATTTCAAAGAAATCAAAGAAATCAAAGATTTCAAAGAAATCAAAGAAATCAAAGATTTCAAAGAAATCAAAGAAATCAAAGAAATCAAAGATTTCAAAGAAATCAAAGAAATCAAAGATTTCAAAGAAATCAAAGAAATCAAAGATTTCAAAGAAATCAAAGAAATCAAAGATTTCAAAGAAATCAAAGAAATCAAAGATTTCAAAGAAATCAAAGAAATCAAAGATTTCAAAGAAATCAAAGAAATCAAAGAAATCAAAGATTTCAAAGAAATCAAAGAAATCAAAGATTTCAAAGAAATCAAAGAAATCAAAGATGACATAAACAGATAGAGAGATATTCCATGTTTCTGGTAGGAAGAATCAATATTCTGAAAATGACTATACTACCAAATGCAATCTACAGATTCAATGTGATCCCTATCAAATTACCAATGACATTTTTCACAGAACTAGAACAAAAAATTTCATAATTCAAATGGAAACACAGAAGACCCCAAATAGCCAAAGCAGTCTTGAGAAAGAAGAATGGAGATGGAGGAATCAACCTTCCTGACTTCAGATTATACTACAAAGCTACAGTCATCAAGACAGTATGGTACTGGCACCAAAATATAGACCAATGGAACAAGACGGAAAGCCCAGAAATAAACCCTTACACCTATGGGTACCTTATTTTGACAAAGGAGGCAAGAATATACAATGGGGCAAAGACAGCCTCTTCAACAAATGGTGCTGGGAAAACTGCACAGCTATATGTAAAAGGATGAAATTAGAACACTTCCTAACACCATATACAAAGATAAATTCAAAATGGATTAAAGACCTAAATCTAAGACCAGAAACTATAAAACTCTTGGAGGAAAATTAGGCAGAACACTTGATGACATAAATCAAAGCAAGATCCTCTAGGACCCACCTCCCAGAGTAATGGCAATAAAAACAAAAGTAAATAAACTTAAAAGCTTTTGTACAACAAAGGCAACTATAAGCAAGGTGGGGAAAAAAAAAAAAAAAACCCTCAGAATGGGAGAAAATAATAGCAAAGGAAACAATTGACAAAGGATTAATTTCCAAAATACACAAGCAGCTCATACAACTCAATGCTAGAAAAACAAACAACCCAATCAAAAAGTGGGGAAAAGACCTAAGCAGACATTTCTCTAAAACATACAGATGGCTAACAAACACATGGAAAGCTGTTCAACATCGTTCATTATTAGAGAAATGTAAATTAAAACCACGGTGAGATATTACCTCACAATGGTCAGAATGGCCATCATCAAAAAGTCTACAAACAATAAATGCTGGAGAGGGTGTGCAGAAAGGGAACGCTCTTGCACTGTTGGTGGGAATGTAAATTGAGGCATCCACAGTGGAAGACAGTATGGAGATTCCTTAAACAACTAGGAATAAAATCATCATATGACCCAGCAATCCCACTCCTAGGCATATACCCTGAGGAAACCAAAATTGAAAAAGACTCATGTATCCTATTGTTCACTGCAGCACTATTTACAATAGCTAGGACATGGAAGCAACCTAGATGTCCATCAACAGATGAATGAATAAAAAAAAAGGTTTGGTACATGTACACAATGGACTATCACTCAGCCATAAAAAGGAACAGATTTGAGTCAGTTCTGATGAGGTGGATGAACCTAGAACCTACTATACAGAGTGAAGTGAATCTAAAAGAGAAGGATAAATATCATATTCTAACGCATATATATGGAATCTAGAAATACGGTACTGAAGAATTTATTTACAGGGCAGCAAGGGAGAAACAAACATAGAGAACAAACTATGCACATGGGGAGAGGGGAGGGGAGGGTGAGATGTATGGAAAGAGTAACATGCAAACTTATATGTAAAATAGATAACCAATGGGAATTTGCCATGTGACTCAGGAAACGCAAACAGGGGTTCTGTTTCAACCTAGAGGGTAGGATGGGGAGTGAGATGGGAGGGAGTTTCAAAAGGGAGGGGATATATGTATACCTATGGCTGATTCATGTTGAGGTTTGACAGAAAACAACAAAATTCTGTAAAGCAATTATCCTTCAATAAAAAAGATTAAAAAAAAGACACAGAAAGGCTGACTAGATGATAAAAGAAGAGCCTACAATAAACTACCTGCAGAAAACCAACTTTAGGGCAAAAGACACACATAGATGGAATATGATGGGTTGGAGAATGACAGCTCATGCAAACATAACTGCAAGAAATCAGGGTACCAATACTCTTCTCAAACAAAATAGACTTTAAAGCAATGGATATAAAGAGAGATTAAGAAGAACCCTATATAATAATAAAGTGAAAGTGAAAGTCGCTCAGTCATGTCCACTCTTTGCGACCCCTACTGGAGTGGGTAGCCTTTCCCTTCTCCAGGGGATCTTCCCAACCCAGGGATCGAACCCAAGTCTCCTGCACTGCAGGCAGGTTCTTTACCAGCTGAGCCACAAGGGAAGCCCATATAATAATAAAAGGATCTATAAAAGAAGAGGACTTTACACTCATTAACATATGTGCAACCAATATAGGAACACCTAAAGTAATAAACATACTAACAGACATAAAGAGAGAAAATGATGGGAATACAAAAATAGTATGAGACTTAATACAGAACTCCTATTAATGGACAGATCTTCCAAACAGAAAAATGATAAAGCAAAGAGATTCTAAATGATACAACAGAACACTTAAACGTCATTTATGTTTTCAGGACTCTATATAAAAACAAACAAAAAATACAAATTCTTTTTGAATTCACTATAAACTAAGACACAATATAATCCTCAAGAAATTTGAGTATAATAATTATTTCAAGCATCTTTTCTGACCACAATTGCATGAAACTAGAAATCAAATACTGAGTGAGAAACTAGGAAAAAAACAATACGGAGACTAAACAACATACTACTTAAAAACTAAGGGTCATGATGAAATCAAGAGGAAGTTAAAAAATATCTTGAGATAAATGACAATGAAAACACAACCATAGAAAATCTATGGGATGCAGCCAAAGCACAGAGAAGTTCACAGCAATACAAGCCTTTCTCAAAAAACAAGAAAAACCACAAATAAGGAACGCAACTTGCCACCTAAAAGAATTATACAACAAACAAACAAAACCTAAAGATAGGATAAGGAAGGAAACAATAAAGGTCAGAGAATAAATAAATAAAGGATGTTTTAAAAAATAGAAAAATATCAATAAAACCCAGAGCTGGTTCTTTTAAAGAATAAACAAAATCAACAAATCTCTGACCAAGAACTTTAAGAAAAGAGAGGACCCCCCCCCCGCAAATAATAAGAAATAAAATGGGAGAAATAGCAACCAATATTGCAGAATACAAAAGTACCAAAAGAAAATATTATGAACAATTACATACCAACAAAGTGTACAACCTAGAAGAATTGGACAAGTTTCTAGAAACACACAGCCTACCAAAACTGAACAAAAAAGTAGTAGATAATTTGGAAAAGACTGATGAATTTCACTAGAACTGAAATGAAATCTGTAAAAATAAAAATCCTTCCTGCAAAAAACAAGTCCAGGACCAGATGGTTTCACTGCGAAATTCTGCCAGATACACAAATAAGAGCTTACAGTGATCCTTCTCAAAAACTTCAAAAAGATTGAAGAGGAAGAAACATTCCTAAATTCATTCCATAAAGCCACCATCACCCTGATCATCAAAACCAGACAAAGACACTGCCAAAACAGAAAATACCTTTGATGACTATGGATACAAAGATTCTCAACACTAATTCATATTCCTCTCTCATCTAAACCATCACAATAATCAAGTCAGCTCTCCTTCAAAATATACACGGAAAACATTTATGCATATAAAAAATCTAATTACTTCAAACATTCTTCAGCTACTATCTTAGTCAAGTTCACTGTTCTTTCTTATGTGTATTAATGCAAAAGCTTAACTAGATCCCATGTTTGCCCTATTCTCCTTCAATCTACTCTTAACAAAAAAGCCAGGATGGTTCTGTCAAAATACATTTTCTGCTCAAAAATCTGAAACAGCTTTACTTCTCACCCAGAATAAAAACCTACTTCCTTAACTTTTAAGCTTAACATGATCTGGCCTCCCACAGACTCTCTAATCTGGATCTTCCACTTTCTTCTCTTTCACTCATTTCACTCCAGCAACACTGGTCTCCTTGCTATTTTGTCTGAATACTGGACACACATCCAATCTTCTGTTCCTTATGTCCACAGTGCTCTTCACTCAGATACATAGAGATCACTGTTTAACTTACTTCAAGTCCTTGCTTCATCGTCACTTTTCTAATGAGAATTAGCCTATGCACCCCAAGACACACACACATAAACATACAGCATACCTGACATTCAAGATTCCCTCTACCCTGCTTAGGATATGTAACTTTCTACTATGCTGTATAGTTTATTATCTTTATCAGTTTATTATCTTTCTCTTCCTGTTCAAATAATACTCTGCAAAGACAGATGTTTTTTATCTGTTTTATTGACCAATAGATAGGCAAACGAATCCTAGAACAAAATATTTTACATGAGAGGGATACCAAATTCAAGTGTCTCATTCTGGACAGAAAGAAGTTAATGACCAGTTTGACTTGTGCTAGGTCAGTCAGTAAATGGCAGAGCCTAGAATAAAACCAGGCCCCCTTGACCCTAGACATAGGCTTTTGTCCATCAGGACACAATGGTATAAGATAAGAGAATACATATGAAAATAAATATTAAAAACAAGCAAACAACCATAAACATATACAAACACATCAGTAAGAGATACAGACACATTTAACATTAAATAGTACCACTGCCAAGCACAAGTATTACACAAAGTAATTGGCTACCTATAATCAAACTGTTATTACTTACCTCCACCCTAGATTTTTTTGATGACGTCTGTGTTACAGTGTCTTGGAATTTATTTGCCTTATCAAGTTGGGCTTTAAGTTGTTCAGCTAATTCCTTCAAATAGAAAAGATAAGAAAAACAGGTGTGATATATAGTTTAATTCATTTGTAGAATATTTCAAATTCATATGATGATGATGATGTTCAGTCATTGAGTCATGCCCAACTCTGTGACTCCCTGGACTGTAGCCCGGCAGGCTCTCTGTCCATGGGGTTCTCCAGGCAAGAATACTGGAGTGGGTTACCATTTTCTTCTACAGGGGATCATCCCCGGACCAGGGAACAAAGCTGCATCTCTTGCATTGGCAGGTGGATTCTTTACCCACTGAGTCTAATGCATTACTTTTTAATGAATTCATCTGTGTTACAAAATTCTCAAATATTCATGGAAATTGTTTATATTTTGGTAGTAAATAATTACAAGGACATATATTTTAGAGAAGATAAAAGAAATACATATCCTTAAGAAGGGAATTTTTATAATTCCTTAGATACTATAAACTTCCAATGCTCAGAATTTCAGTTATTTATAAAAAGAAAGCCATCATAGTATTTAAAATAATACCTTATTTACTGTTGATAGGTAACTTATATAAAAACTGAATGCATTTCATTTTTATTCTAGGAAATCTATAAAATCTATATGTTAGTATAAAATCTATAAAATCTATATGTTAGTATAAAATCTATAAAATCTATATGTTAGTATAAAAAATACTAACATATAAAACAATAAATCACAATGAAATAAATTAAATGAATAGAATACTATGACAAGCAAAGACAGTTTTCTCCACTGCAGTGGTTCCATGAACACAGAACACTTTTTTAACATATGTTAATCTCCTAACATGGTTACCTTCCTTTCACTATTTTAACCAATTTATTTGTGCTTTCAAAACACAAATGTTATTTTCTTGCTGTTAGTGGTGGTCTGTCTCGCTTACTAATTTCTGGGTTGAGCTTAAGTTCAGTGTCATTAAGGATCAGATTCAGAGAGAGTGCAGCATATGCAAGATATGATTTTTATTAGAGATACACACTGATAAAAATAGAAGTATCAGGTTTGTTCACTTTTTGTTCTACTACAGAGTGTCACATAGATAGTGCAACAAAACAGAAGACTACTTAAGATGACTTTTATTTGGATTTGAGATGTTTATATACATATGACCACAAAAGAATCAATTTTTTCAGGACACAGAAAGCTGTCTGACTTTGCCATTCTGCCATGTGCAGTGTAACATGTATTTGTATAAGAGAAATGTGATAATAATAAATAGATAGATGCCACTCTTACCAAATAATTTCATTTTTATTCAATTCTCAGGTTAAGTCTCAAATCACAACATTATCATGGGAATTAAGTGAGCTATACAAAGCATGTAACCCAGTCAGGCACAAACATGTTGCCTAAAATTTTGAAAAAATTAACTAACCATTCTTTTTAGTAGCTCAATTTTAAAGTTCCTAAGTAAGGGAATTTAAGAAAGTAACACATTATTAATAAAATATGACTGAAAAGTGAAGGAAGACAGTGACATTTCTGCATTTCCCTCAAATATGTTCAGTAAGTTATAAAAAGAAGAATAAAGCAAATATCCAACTTAAAAAAAAATTTAAAAGCACTTAGTTCCCTAAAATCATAAATTTCAAAAATTTGACTAATTAGTTTACTTAGAAGTAGACAATACTGTTCTTAAGAGTGCTCAGAACTCTCTTCAAAGAATAAATAAGCAGCATTATTGTCAAAAGATGCTACATCCCCATAGCTTAGGAACTGCCAAAATTACTTGTAAGAAGTTAAATATTTAGTAATTATTCTCCAAAAGAACAAAATATAAGCCTTACCATATTTCCCATCATCTCTGCCTTGATAATTTTGGCTCCTAACTTGTTCTTCTCATCAACACTCAAGACGTGGATAGACTCATCCCCTGGACTACTTCTGTTTGAACAGGACAGACAAAGAGTATATGAAATGTAAGTACATATTAACAACAAGTAAGCTGTTGTAAATAACAACACCAAGATTCAAATGTTATTTCAAATGACCTTCACAAAGCAATCAACACAAACAGAAATAATAAATATAAAAGCCTCAATGCTTCCCTAAAAATCACTACTTAAAGATACTGTGTTACAATGCCATCATGGCCAATGGCAGTGACCAAAGACCTATACCTGACCAAAGACCCAGTAGCAGTGAGAAAAATAATAAAAGTAATATTCATCATAACTTAATATTCCTGTGAAGTGAAGTAAAAGTCACTCAGTTGTGTCCAAATCTTTGGGATCCCATGGACTATACAGACCGTGGAATTCTCCAGGCCAGAACACTGGAATGGATAGCCTTTCCCTTCTCTAGGGGATCTTCCCAACCCAGGGATGAACCCAGATCTCTCACACTGCAGGCAGATTCTTTACCAACTGAGCTATTAGGGAAGCCCCTAATATTCCCATACTTATTCTAAAAAAAGAAACAAAAATTAACACTATAATCAGGTCATAATTCTACACATCTAGAGAAATTCTTCTTATTCAATGGATAACTTACTGATAATCTAAGAAACTATAATCAGAAAATTACATTTACCTACATTTGAAGAATAAAAATAGTGACCACGTGCTCTTTTGCAATGACAACCCACAATTAGACAACATAAACCTAATTTACAGCTAAGATGATGTATCGAACCTATAGTGTGCAAGCCTCAAAGAAGAAAAGATAAATTTCCTGCCCAGGTCAGATTCCTGGCATATACAAAGTTCTCCTAACAAACTTTGCCTTACTGCCACAAGAAAGATTCGAGACTACAATACAAGGAGGGTGAACCTACGCAGAGCATGAAGGACTCCTCAATGAAAGAGAAATAGCTAAGAGTCCAAGGCAGCTAAAGAGGGGAGAGCTGCACAGTGAAAGAATTCCAGAAAAGTATAGAGAGTTCCCCTTGAGTAATAATCAGAAACTACCTGTAGTCATGAAAATAACATCTCAAAGAATTAGAGGAACAGCATTCAGCATTCCTGGTAATAGGAATAGGTCCCAATAGCCAAACTAGGAAAATTCATAATTATGAAAGCAGTGGGTAGAGTATTAAAGGTCCTTTTTCATGAATGGGAAATAAACCCTAGACTAAATGCTGCTCTGGGTCCACCTAACAAATATTAAGGGCAAGAGTCCAAAGGACCAGTTTTAAATTAATTTAACCTTGTCCCAAAACAAAATTTAAGAATACTTCCAGGAATACAAATATATCTAGAACTGAAAAAGTAAAACTCCTTTTTTAATTTAAATTTATTTTTAATTGGAGGATAACTGCTTTACAATATTGTGTTGGCTTCTGCCATATATCAACAGGAATCAAAAGGACCAGTTTCCAATTCAGTTAACTGTCTCCCAAAACAAAACTCAAGAATACTTACACGAACGCAAAAATATCTACCATGGAACAAAATAAAATTCTCAATATCTAGTATCCAATTAAAGACTGTCAGACATGCAAACTAGAAAAAAAATAAAACCCTTAATTAGGAGAAAAAGCTATCAATCAAAGCACTGACACAGATTTAACAAACAGAAGACAAGGACATTGAAAGTTAACATAAATTTATTCCACATGGTTGAAAAGTAAGAGACAACTCAGACATAAAAAAGATTAGAATTAAAATTCTACAAGTGAAAATTACAATGGTCAAAATAAAAACTACACTGAATAGGATTAATAGAGATTAGACTGCAAAAGAAAAAAATTTAATTGAAACACTAGTTTCCAATGCCTAACTTCTATATAAAATGAAACACACAGAAAAAAAGAATTTCAGAACAGAAAAGAACAATGGAGACGTATAGGACAACCATAAATAGCCTATCATTCATATTACTGGAGTCCCTGAAATAAATGGGACACAGAAGAAACAAAGGTCAAAGTTTACTAAAGTTAGTGAAAACTAAAAATCCAAGGAGCTTAGAGAATTCCTAGTACAAAAACCAAACCAGAAAACCACATCAAGGCATATCATAATCAAACTGCTCAAAACTAATAACAAAGAACAATTTATAGCAGCCATAGGGGGGAAAAAAGACATTTATGCACAGAGAAAAAAAGGAAGAGCAGATTTCTCATCAGAAACAACATAAGCAAGAAGAGAGTAACAATATTTTTAAAGTGCTTCAAATTGTCAACCTAGAATTCTGTATCAAGTCAAAGTATCTTTTTCACTTCAGAATAATGGAAATAAAAACAAAAATCAACAAATGGGATCTAATTAAACATAAAAGCATTTGCACAACTAAGGAAACTATAAACAAGGTGAAAAGACAGCCCTCAGAATGGGAGAAAACAATAGCAAACAAAACAACTGACAAAGGATTAATCTCCAAAATATACAAACAGTTCATGAAGCTCAATACAAGAAAAATGAACAACTTAATCAAAAGGTGAGCAAAAGACCTAAACAGACATTTCTCCATAGATGGCAGCCCACCATCCCTGGGATTCTCCAGGCAAGAACACTGGAGTGGGGTGCCATTTCCTTCTCTAATACATGAAAGTGAAAAGTGAAAGTGAAGTCGCTCAGTCCTGTCTGACTCTTAGCGACCCCATGGACTGCAGCCTACCAGGCCCCTCCGTCCATGGGATTTTCCAGGCAAGAGTATTGGAGTGGGGTTCCATTGCCTTCTCCAAAAGAAGACATACAGATGGCTAATAAACACAAGAAAAGATGCTCAACATCACTCATTATTAGAGAAATGCAAATCAAAATCACAATGAGGCATCATCTCACATGGGTCAGAATGGTCATCATCAAAAATTCTAAACAATAAATGCTGGAGAGGGTGTGGCAAAAAGGGAACCCTCTTACACTGATGCAAACTTATATAACCACTATGGAGAAGAGTATGGAGATTCCTTTCAAAACTAGAAATAAAAATATCATACAACCCAGCAATCTCATTCTTGGGTATATACTCTGAGGAAATCAGAATTAAAACAGATGCATGTACCCCAAAGTTCACTGTAGCACTATTTACAATAGTTAGGACATGGAAGCAACCTAGATGTCCATCAGCAGATGAATGGATAAGGAAGTTGTGGTCCATATACACAATGGACTACTACTCAGCTATAAAAAGGAATGCATTTGAGTCAGTTCTAATGAGGTGGATGAACCTAGAGCCTGTTTAGAGTGAAGTCAGAGAGAGAAAGACAAATACCATATATTAATGCATGTATATGGAATCTAGAAAGATGGTACCAATAATTCTACGTACAGGACAGCAAATGAGACACAGATATAAAGAACAGTCTTTTGGACTCTGTGGGAGAGGGAGAGGGTGAGATGATTTGGGAGAATGGCATTGAAATATGTATAATATCATATATTTATCATATATGAAACGAGTCACCAGTCCAGGTTCGATGCATGATACTGGATGCTTGGGGCTGGTGCACTGGGATGACCCAGAGGGATGGTATGGGGAAGGAGGAGGGAGGAGGGTTCAGGATGGGGAACACATGTATACCTGTGGCAGATTCATTTCGATATTTGGCAAAACCAATACAATATTGTAAAGTTAAAAAATAAAATTAAATTTAAAAAAAGTAAATGAATAAAAATAAAATAATTACACACACACAAAAAAAGAACAGACTTTTGGACTCAGTGGGAGAAGGAGATGGTGCGATGATTTGAGAGAACAGCACTGAAACATATACATTACCATATGTAAAAGAAACAACAGTGCGCATATTATGTATGAAGCAGGGCACCCAAAGCTCGTGCTCTGGGACAACCTGGAGGGATCGGGTGGGGAGGGAGGTGGGCAGGGGGTTCAGAAGGAGGGGACACATGTATACCTATGGCTGACTCATATTAATGTATGGCAAAAACCACAATATTATAATTATGCATCAATTAAAATAAATTTTAAAATGTAAAAAAAAAAGGTGAAATGAAGAGACATAAAAAGCTGAAAGAATGTTAAAGAAAAGCCTTCAGATAGAAGAAAAATTATACTAGACTGAAATATGGATCAACTCAAAGGAAGGAAGAGCAACAGAAATGATGACTACAAGGGTAAATATATACTTGTTTCTTATTACTTAAGTCTCTTTAAGATAACTATTTAAAGAAAAATAGTAACAAGAGTTTATAACAAGTATAAGTAAACTGTATGAAAACACTAACAGAAAGGACAGGATGGGGAGAAATGTAAATAAACTACTATGAAGTTCTTACAAGAGTGGCATAATACCACTTGAGGGTAGATAAGCTAAAGATGTATGCTGCTGGGACTTCCCTGGCGGTGCAGTGATTAAGAATACACCTTGCAATGCAGGGGATGTGGATTCAGTCCCCGCTCAGGAAACTAAGATCCCACACGCTGTGGGGCAATGCACTGAAGCTACTGAACCTGCATAATCTGGAGCCTGTGTACAATGGAAGGTTCCATTTGCTGGACACAGACTGGCTGGATGGATAGAAAAATCAGAACTGTATATATCCTGTCTTCAGGAGACCCACTTCAGACCCAGAGGCACATACAGACTAAAGCTGAAGGCATGGAAATCAAAAGAAGTAGCAAAACACATATCAGAGGGACTAGACTTTAGAAGAAAAACTGGAGACTTCTCTGGTGCTTCAGTGGTTAGGAAATCACCAGCCAATGCAGGGGACACAGGTTTGATCCCTGGTCCAGGAAGATTCCACATGCCCTGAGGGCAAGCCCGAGACCCACAACTACTATACTCCCTCCCCCAAAAGCAATTCCTACAGTTACCTCCCATCACCCACATCCACAGCCACACTTTCCTCGTCTTTAACATTTGCACTCAGGATAATCCTACCTGCATGAGTACACTGTATCATACATACATATACACTAACTTTGAATTCCTGCTGAATTATCCCATCTATCATCATTCTATATTTTAAGCTTCTTTCAAACTTGATAATGTCTTTTCCACTAATATATAAACATATTCAAGTTTCTGCACCTTAAAAAATATGGGAGTGAGGGAGGCACTTCGTTAAACCGATGTCTCCCACATATACTTTCTATCTCTATTATATCATAATCCACAGTCATAATTTAGTCCATGAAATCTGGTTTATAAATCCTCTTTTACAATGATGATATTCTTGATTAAGTTGCCAAAGATCTCTATTACTGCCTACCCAAAGACACATCTTTGTCATTTTTATCACTTTTCTCTGTTTTTGAGAAACTTTCATTTTCTCTTTACTTTTCAGTATACAAAGAATCAATCAAGAGACAGCACCCAAGAAGGTATGCGGACTCCAACCAAAACTCACAAGTTTCAAGAAGATAACTGAAATCTCAGAGACCTTTAAAATAGGCAGTGTTCATGGTCCTAAAATTTGTACTCCAAACATTCCTTTTTTTGTTGTTTTGACGGGGTTGTGGAAGGGGTATAATTTCTAACAGAATTGTTTATTAGTGTAGAAATGTAGAACAGGATAAATATGACGATACACAAGAATTCTGAGTATCTCTGGCATTTTCAATATTAACAGATAATTCAACACATAATAGAACAGTAATAGGTATCAAATAAAGACATTACAATGAAAGTTGTTGGGCATCAATGACCAAAGAATATATTATCGTTAATAACACAGTAAAGACATTGCTCTGCAACAAACAGCAGGGACAGACTCTTCCATTTATAATGGAAGACTCTAAGCATTTATAATGGCAAGCATATGCTCTGAAGAAAACATCACCATGGCATCTGCAACTATCCTATAAAAAGAAAAAAGTACAAGCATTTCTCATTTTTCAGGGTTACAGCTATATTTCAAAAGCCCTCTTCAAAATTATTTTCTGAAAAGCAAATCCTATTTTCCCACTTAAATATATTCTTTTTACAACACACATCCATACACAGACACACCCACAACAAACTCTGGCTCAAACTTTTGAGGAAAATGTAATTTAAAAAGCTCCAATCCAATCACATTTCAGAAACTTTGAGTATATTGCAATTATTCTTTGCCTGATGACAGTGTTCATAGATCCCATCCCTTTAATTCTTTTCTTACTACTTATTCTCAAATTTTCCCCCCTAAGGATCTCAGTACTCTTGCTTGGAAAATCCCATGGACAGAGGATCCTGGTAGGCCACAGTTCATGGGGTCGCAAAGAGTTGGACACGACTGAACTGAACTGAACTGAACAAAATCTACCAAAATATTTTATGTAGCGTATCCATTTATAAGAACTATTAAAGCTAAATCTATAAATTTAGCTTTATAGATTGCAAAAAAGCAACAAATTTTGAGGAAATATTCACTACTGAATTCATCTTTCAGCTTTTTGTTAAATAAACTGAAATGAAATACAATATATAAAATGAAACTACTGAACTGTTAAAGGTGCATATCTTATCTCTTACATCAAATTTAAGAAACAAAATCATAACATATCTAATCAGTAACTGATGCTCTAAAAGTACAGTTCAGTATCTTGAATCCACTGGACCTTAGTATTCATTTACTGGTTTAGAAAACAAAGGACAGAATACCTGGCGAGCGAAGATTTTGTGTCCTGTAGATGTTCTTTTGTCACATAGTCATCTCTCAAGCCTTCCTCCTGTGACTTTTCTCTCATATCTTCTGAAACGTATCCAGGGTCAACACTGTGACTGGTTTCTAGTGGCTTTTGATTTGAATGTTTCCTGTCTCCCCTCCCAAATCGACTCCAGCATGATAAACTTTCTTCACTGTTCTCTGTGGATTTTTGAAAACCACAATGCACAGAATCTTGAGGAACTACTGCTGAAGATGAACTAGATGGTTCAAAATTTCTGTCCTTGCTATGAAATGACACTTCTTCATCATCAGAGGGTCTTAAGAATTTAGCTTTTAAATTTACATGAGAAGAAAATTCTTGATTTTTCCTTGGACTGGGTTCTCTTCTATATGTTTCTGAAAACACAGATCTACCATCTTTTTCATCACCACTAAACTTATCTTTAGTGATACTGTTTGCAATATCTGTTGTGTTATATCTACCTCTTGAACTTTTACTATATTTTACCAAGTCTGATTTTCCACTTTCTTGACTACTGTGTGCTCTATCTGAGTATGTTGGTTTCTTCCATCGTTCTCGTCTACCATCTTCTTTTGTAAATGCAGCTTTTTCAGCTTCTTTTAATTTCAACTGAAATACTTCCATTGACTAGAAAGGAGGAAAAAATTCAACAAGATATTAAAAATTAAAAATGGCTCAATGATTTGTACTCCACATGCCACTGTGTCATGATACATTGTCACGTAGTACAATGAAAGAAAAGGGGGAATGAAAGACCTATACAATCATCCTAAATGACATAGGCTGAAATATGTACCCCCTCCAAAGTCATATGTCAAACCCCTAACCCACAGAACCTCAGAATGTGACATTTGTAGAAAGGATCTTTAAAGAGCTGATTAAGTTAAAATGAGGTCACTTGGTTATGCTTTAATCCAGTATGACTGCTATCCTTGTAATCAGAAGAATGTGGACACACAAAGAGATAAGTACACACAGAGAAAACCCCATGTGAGGACAGAGCTAGAAGGCAGATACTTATGAACTAAAAAGAAAGGCCTCAGAAGAAACCAAACCCTCTAACATCTTGATCTTGAACTTCGATTCTCCTTAACTGTAAGAAAATAAATTGCTGTTGTTTAAGTCACCCAGTCTGTGGAACTGTGTTGTGGTAGCTGGAGCAAAGAAACACATCACTATAAAATGAGTATTTTAAAAAACATGAATAATCCAAGAAAAATTACCAAATAATAAAAAAAATTCTGGGAGCTCAAAAGAAGCCATTTAGACCAAATACCCAGCATTAAAACAAAACAGAATTCAGAAATCAGTAAAAACATAATATTTTAAAAGGTATTTCCTACTATCAGTGAGATTCAAGATGTAACTGCTAAAACAAAACAGACTCTTATGAAAAGAAGAGCAGTTCAAGAGCAAGAAAGACAAAGAAAACTATGTTCTAAGATAGGCAGGTAGTGAGTAGAACGACAGAAAGTATTGAATCCGAATCTGCGAACTCAACACTAGCCTAGGAATTTGCTATATTCGGGAAAAGATGGTAAACAAACATAAGTTATAGCGAAAAGACACATGGACAATTAGTTCTACAGACATGCATATACTTTCAGAGGGAAAAACCAAAGACACTAGAAGCATTACCAGAAAAATTGCCCCAGCTAATTTTCTAGATCCAAAGGTCTCATCCAACAGGGGGAAGGAAGAAAGTGAAGCATACAGAAACTCATACATTAAAAGATCCTAATTCCTGAGTCTCAAAATTCATGCAGAAAATAAATTTTTCACAAAGATCAGATCAGAGGAAGGAGTGAATGTGAACAAGTAAACAAACGGGAGTTAGGTAAACAACATTCTGCCAACAAAGGAAAGGAAGTTAAGACTGTTAACAACTTTTTACTAAGTGCTAGAAGATAATGAAGTGAAGATGAAATTTTGAAAAATAATTCTAAGGTAATAATTCTAAATAAAGAATTCAATTCAGTCAAATTATCTTTCCTTGACATGTACAGAAGAAAGGCATTTTCCGAAATGCAACATGTCAGAAAGTACATTACTTACTAATTCTAGGGGAGAAATTACTCAGTATCATTAAGCCAAACCGTAAATGAATTAGGGCAGGTATCTTTGAAAAAAGGAATTCAGGCCATAAACTAAATGGCAAATGTAATGGTTAAGTCTAAATAACTGTTCTTATAGTTGTGAAGAATACAACTGTCAAGGATAACATGCATATTTTTTAAACTTATAGTAAACTGTAATTAAAACTTTAAAATCTTTCCATAAAATCTGAGAGTTGAGATGGAAAGTCATTACCTTAAGACGAGGCAGGGATAATCCATTATATTTTATCAAATTATTTTAAAAATCTAGGCTTAACATGTTTCTTAAATTTAATGACATGAACAGAATGAAAATGATGGCAGTAAAGGGGGATATTTTCACAATTTAAGCATTGTCTCATAGGCAACTTTTTTCTTTCTTGCTGATACATAAATTAACGATGTCTTTATAATTAGTGGCTTCTAAAATTCAATAAAATATGGTAATAACAAAAACAACAAAAACAGTAGCTGACACAATTTATCCAATGCTTATTGTACTACACTTTCGGATCATTTAAATGGGGTCTACATAGAATGTCTAGGTTCAAATTTATTCATGAATTTCATAATCTTGGTTATTTAAACTCTGCTTCAGTTTCCCCATTTACTAAATAAATATAATAGTATAATTGTGGCTATTAAATAAATTTAATTATACATGATGTAATACAACAGTAGCTGGCAGATGAAAAGCATTCAAATTATTATTAGTGCTCACAACAATTCTATGAGAATGATCCTAATAATCATATCTTTAAAATGAAAAATAAAAATGAAGCTTAAGATCACACAGCAAGAGTAACAAACCTCATATTGAAATTCAAGACTATTTAACTACACAGTGAATGTTTTTAACCATTATGTCAAAATGCCTAACTCTTTGATTCTTAACTGTTCCAGAGAATTAAGAAATTATATAAAACTTCAAAGTTTCAAAAATAAACTTACAATAACCCTTAAAAGATAAAAAGAAAAATAAAGATAATATATATATATAAAGATA
>NW_011494504.1:328270-333867 GCF_000754665.1 Bison bison bison
ATAAATGCAAAATGAAATATTAACAAATTTAATTCAGTAGTATATTGAAGTAAATGCCATGATCAAATAGGAGTTAAAGAATCCAAGAATGGCCTGAAGATAGAAAATATGTTCAATTCATCTCATTAACAAAAGAAAAAAAATAATTTTATCTCAAAGGATATCAAAACAGTTATTTCATAAAAATTAGATACCCACTCCTAATTTAAAAGCAAATTAACAAAAAAGCACCTTTCAATAAACTGTGAATGCAAAGATACTTTTTAAACATGACAATCTTCATCTTAAATGCACTTAAACACAGAAGAAAGGTGTCTATATCTAAGTCCTGAAATTCTATTTCAAGAATACAAGAAAGTCTAAATATTGTAACACTGAGCAGGAAAAAGTAATCAACATTTCCATGTAACTATTTTCCCAGATAAGCCAGTTTAAAAGAGCTATAGATGTAATGACAAGAGTTAAAAAAAAATGGGCAGACTAATACCAGTCAAGTCAGAAAACATAAAGGAAGAAAGATTCAACATACACTTGAAAAAAATAAAAAATATACTGAGGATAAGGATATATACGTAACAACAAATGGAGAAATGCACTGAAAAGAATAAATGAAAATTTGAACTGACGAATAACCAGTATTTTAGGATGAGAAAATTTAATATTGTTATTCAGTCACTCAGTCTTGTCTGATTCTTTGTGACCCCAGAACTGCAGCATGCCAGGCATCCCTGTACTTCACCATCCCCTGGACCTTGCTCAAACTCATGTCCACTGAGTCGGTAATGCCATCCAACTATCTCGTCCTCTATCATGTCCTTCTCCTGCTGCCTTCAATCTTTCCCACCGTCAAGGTTTTTTCTAATGAGCCTGTCCTTCACATCAGGTGGCCGAAGTATTACAGCTTCAGCTTCAGCATCAGCCCTTCCAATGAATATTCCGGGTTGATTTCCTTTCGGATTGACTGGCTTCATCTCCTCACAGTCCAAGGGACTCTCAAGAGTCTTCTCCAACACCACAGTTCAAAAGCATCAATTTTTCAGTGCTCAGCTTTCTTTATAGTCCAACTCTCACATCCATACATGACTACTGGAAAAACATGCTATCTCTAATTTTCTTGAAGAGATCTCTAGTCTTTCCCTTCTACTGTTTTCCTCTAATTCTTTGCATTGTTCACTTAGGAAGATTTCCTTATCTCTCCTCGCTATTCTTTGGGACTCTGAATTCAGATTAGGTATACCTTCCCTTTTCTCCTTTGCCTTTCACTTCTCTTCTTTTCTCAGCTATTTGTAAGGCCTCCTCAATCATTTTGCATTTTTGCATTTCTTTTTCTTGGGGATGGTTTTGATCCCTGCCACCTGTACTATGTTACAAATCTCTGTCCATAGTTCTTCAGGCACTCTATCAGATCTAATCCGTTGAGTCTATTTGTCACTTCCACTGTATACTCATAAGGGATTTGATTTAGGTCATACACCCATGGCCTAGTGGATTTCCCTACTTTTCTCAATTTAAGTCTGAATTTTGCAACAAGGAGTTCATGATCTGAACCAGTCAGTTTTTGCTGACTCCATCTTCCATTCCAAGAATATAATCACTCTGATTTTGGTACTGACCATCTGGTGACGTCCACCACATGTCCACCATCTCTTATGTTGTTGGAAGAGGGTGTTTGCTATGACCAGCGCATTCTCTTGGCAAAACTGTTATCCTTTGCTTGCTTCATTTTGTACTACAAGGCCAAACCTGCCTGTTATGTCAGGTATCTCTTGACTTCCTTCATTTGCATTCCAGTCCCCTATGATGAAAAGGACATCTTTTTTGGGTGTTAGTTCTAGAAGGTCTTGTAGGTCTTCATAGAACCGCTCAACTTCAGCTTCTTCAGCACTAGTGGTTGGGGGCATAGACTAGGATTACTGTGACACTGAATGGTTTGCCTTGGAAACAAACAGAGATCATTCTGTTGTTTTTGAGACTACAACCAAGTACTACATTTCAGACTCTTTTATTGACTGTGAGGGCTACTCCCTTTCTTCTAAGAGATTTGTCCTCAGTAGTAGATATAAAGGTCATCTGAATTAAATTCACCCATTCCAGACCATTTTAGTTCACTGATTGCTAAAATTTTGATGTTCACTCTTGTGATCTCCTGTTTGACCACTTCCAATTTACCTTGATTCATGGACCTAACATTCCAATGCAATACTGTTATTTAAAGCATCAGCTTTTACTTTCACCACAAGACACACTGACAGCTGGGTATTGTTTCTGCTTTGGTTCAGCCTCTTTATTCCTTCTGGAGCTCTTTCTCCACTCTTCCCCAGTAGCATATTGGGCATCTACTGACGTGGGGAGTTCATCTTTCAGTGTCAAATCTTTTTGCCTTTCATACTGTCCAAAATCACTGCAGATGGTGACTGCAGCCATGAAATTAAAAGACGCTTTCTCCTTGGAAGGAAAGTTATGACCAACCTAGACAGCATATTAGAAAGCAGAGATAAAATTTTGTCAACAAAGGTCCATTTAGTCAAGGGTATGGTTTTTCCAGTAGTCCAGTTTTTCCAATAGTCGTGTATGGATGTGACTGCAGTCCATGGGGTCGCTAAGAGTCAGACACGACTGAGCGTCTTCACGTTCACCTTTCACTTTCATGCATTGGAGAAGAAAATGGCAACCCACTCCAGTGTTCTTGCCTGGAGAATCCCAGGGACAGGGGAGCCTCATAGGCTGCTGTCTATGGGGTCACACAGAGTCGGACATGAATGAAGCGACTTAGCAGCAGCAGCGCCATAGCAAATATAAGTACAAAGAAAACATGAAACTAACAGGAAGATTTATTAAAAGGTCTTAAGTCAATATCCCCAAATGAGTAAATACTACAATTAATCAAATCAAATGGCAAAAAATACATGAAAAAAAGAATCCACTTGATTAGTGAACAAATGATAAAAATAAAGGCAAAGAAAAAAAATCTGCTTACCAATCACAGCAGCATAGACTAGAAAACATAATACTACTATTGAAAATCATAGGAAAAAAAGTAATTTTATTGAGTGTAATTCCTTCAATCCTTCTACAGAGAAATTTTGCAATGTAAATCTCACTGCAAGTATCCATATCCTTTAATTGGCAATTCCACTTATAGTAATTCTTTTAAGAAAATAACCAGGTAAGTACACAACATTCATTGGAAAAGATGGTCATCACAGTGCTGTTTAACAGGGAAAAAATAAAAACATATAAACATCTCTCCACTAACATAAATAAATAATGGGTTGTTGTTCAGTCGCTAAGTCATGTCCAACTCTTTGCAACCCACGGACTGCAGAACACCAGACTTCTCTGTCCTTCACCATCTCCCAGAGTTTGCCCAAACTCATATCCATTGAATAGGTGATGCCATCTAACCATGTTATCGTCTGTCGTCCCTTTCTCCTCCTGCCTTTCCCAGCATCAGGGTCTTTTTCAAAGAGTCAGAACTTTGCATCAGGTAGTTAAGATACTGAAGCTTCAGCTTCAGCACCAGTCCTTCCAAAGAATATTCAAGGATGACTTCCCTTAGGATGGACTGTTTTGACTCTCTTCAGTCCAAAAGACTCTTTTAAGTGTATTCTCTAGCACCATGGTTCAAAACTACCAATTCTTCAGCACTCAGCCTTTTTTATGGTCCAATTGTCACATCCATACTTGACTACTGGAAAAACCATAGGTCTGATATATGGATCTTTGTCAGCAAAGTAATGTCTCTGCTTTTTAATACACTGTCTAGGTTTGTCATAACTTTTCTTCCAAAGAACAAGCATCAGTCACCTTCCACAGAGATTTAGGAGCCCAAGAAAATAAAGTCTGTCACTGGTTTCATTTTTTCCCCATCTATTTGCCATGAACTGATGCCATGATCTTAGTTTTTTGAATGCTGAGTTTAAGCTGGATTTTTCACTCTGCTCTTTCATCTTCATCAAGTTTCTCTTCCCTCTTTGCTTTCTGCCATCAGGGTGGTATCATCTGCATGTCTGAGGTTGTTGATACTTCTCCCAGCAATCTTGATTCCAGCTTGTGACTCATCTATTCAGATATTTCACATGATGTACTCTGCATTTAAGTTAAAAAACTGGGGTAACAACATATAGACTTGATGTACTCCTTTCCCAATTTGGAATCAGTCTGTTTTTCTAAGTCTGGTTCTAACTTGCTTCTTGACCTGCATACTGGTTTCTCAGGAGGCAGGTAAGGTGGTCTGGTACTTCCATTTCTTTAAGAATTTTCCATAGTTTGTTTTGATCCACACAGTCAAAGGCTTCAGTGTAGTCAGTGAAGGAGAAGTAGATATTTTTCTGAAACTCTCTTGCTTTTCCTATGATCCAGTGAATGTTGGCAATTTGGTAATCTGGTTCTTCTGCCTTTTCTAAGTACAGCTGATATATTGAGAAGTTCTTGGTTTATGTATGTTGAACCCTAGCTTGAAGGATTCTGAGTATTCCTTGCTAGCATGTAAAATGAGCACAACTGTACGGTAGTTTGAACATTCCTTGGCATTGCCCTTCTTTGGGATTGGAATGAAAATTGATCTTCTCCAGTTCTTAACCACTGCAGAAGAACCAAATTTGCTGGCATATTAAGTGCAGCACTTTAATCTAAAAGCATCTTTTAATCCTAAAAGTATCAACTTTTAGGATTTTACATAGCTAGGCTGGCATTCCATCACCTCCACCATATAAATATATTTATAAATATTAAGAGATCATTAAAATGTATGTATTTACTGGCATCCAACTATGTCTGCTTGTGCAAGTGAAACAAACAATGTAAACTGTAAGTTTATGCTATGTCTGTTGTCAGACTCTTTGTGATCCCAGAACTGAAGCTCTCCAGGTTCCTCTGTTCATAGAAGTTTTCCAGGCAAGAATAATAGAGTGGGTTGCGATCTCCTGCTCCGAGGGATTTGCCTAACCCATGGATCAAACTTGCGTGTCTTAGGTTTTCTGCATTGGCAGGCAGATTCTTTACCACTGAACCTCCAGGGAAGCCCAGTCCATAAGCCTACTTTTGTAACACAGTTTATTTTAAAATTATATAATAATGAGGAAAAAATTATATATATATATATCAAAATATTAACATATATTCTCTTCAGTTCAGTTCAGTCGCTCAGTCGTGTCCGAGTCGTGGCGACCCCATGAATCGCAGCATGCCAGGCCTCCCTGTCCATCACCAACTCCCGGAGTTCAATCAAACTCACATCCATCAAGTCGGTGATGCCATCCAGCTATCTCATCATCTGTCGTCCCCTTCTCCTCCTGCCCCCAATCCCTCCCAGCATCAGAGTCTCTTCTGATGAGTCAACTCTTTGCATGAGGTGGCCAAAGTACTGGAGTTTCAGCTTTAGCATCATTCCTTCCAAAGAACACCCAGGACTGATCTCCTTTAGAATGGACTGGTTAGATCTCCTTGCAGTCCAAGGGACTCTCAAGAGTCTTCTCCAACACCACAGTTCAAAAGCATCAATTCTTCGGGAGCTCAGCTTTCTTCACAGTCCAACTCTCACATCCATACATGACTACTGGAAAAACCATAGCGTTGACTAGACAGACCTTTGCTGG
>NW_011494504.1:333967-335842 GCF_000754665.1 Bison bison bison
CAAGAGTCTTCTCCAACACCACAGTTCAAAAGCATCAATTCTTCGGTGCTCAGCTTTCTTCACAGTCCAACTCTCACATCCATACATGACTACTGGAAAAACCATAGCGTTGACTAGACAGACCTTTGCTGGCAAAGTAATGTCTCTGCCAATAATAATTCTCTCACTTTTTGTTTACTCCTTTCTAAACCTCTTTCTACTGAAATTTTAAAAAACAGGACATCAACAGCTACTGAAACAGAAAGATTATTCACACATTGTGAATGGGGGAGCTGGTTCTAAAATATATTGCTTCATTATTCCATTGTTTTATACACACACACGCACACACATACACAGTAATCATGCCATGTTTTAAGTCAGATCATGTTGTATAACTTCAACTTATGCAGTACTGTATGTCAAGTATATCTCAATAAAACTGGAAGAAAAATGAATAAATATCACTTTCTAAAAGCAAAAACAAATAGTACTTATATCAAAAGATATTCTATGGAGGCTTTCCTATACTATTGAAATTTCTTCACAACAAGAAAATGCTGCTTTTACATTAAAAACATACATTCTTAAACTGTCCTTACTTAAGTTTCATATTCATTAAATTTTATATTTAAATATGCTGCACAGGTTTATCTAAAAATGAAATGCAAAACACGGCTTCAGCAGTTGAAGACAGTTAGAAATGAAATTTAATATAGAGTCAATTAAAAAAGGTATCCTAGCACAAAACACTAACAAAGTTAAAGTCAATTTCCATATACCTTTGAAAATAATATTTATCTCCTAAATACCAAGACTTACCCCGTATCTTTCAGCTACAATGTCCTCAAAATTTCTATTTTGTTTCTCAGCTTGTTCTTTCATTCTTTGATAAGACTTCCTTAGCCAGCTTAAACCACCATCTTCTACTGAAATTCAATTGCAAAATTAAATGTCAGTTATATTTTTCATGTGGTTATAACTGAATATTTACTGCTACTACAGTAACTATGAAATTGTACATTATTCTTTGAACATATAAAAATCATAAGTGCATTTAAAATTCAACATATATTTGAGTGCCTATATATGTAAGGCACAGTTTTGCAATAATGAGAAAAGAAAAACAAAAAGAAACAACTGGGAAATTCCATGGTGCTCCACTAACTAATACTCTAGATTCCCAATGCAGAGGGCCCAAATTTGATCCCTGTCAGGGAACTAGATCCCCCGTGCTGTAGCTAAGAGTTCACATGCCGCAACTAAAAATACTGCACACCATAACTAAGACTTTGCATGCTGCAATTCAGAGTTTGCATGCCTCAATGAAGATCAAAGACTGCTGCAACACTCAGCACAAATTTTAAAAATAAATATTTAAAACAAAAAGAAATAAAAAATAGAATGACCCTAAAAAAAACTGGAATCTAAGAGAATGAGGATAAGAGGAGATAAATATAACAAATATTACATTTTATCAAAATAGTATTTATCACTATTATAGAGTTACATAAAAATGAAAAAAAGGAGAGAATTATTTCTAAATGTATTATCAGGAGACAATCTCACACACCAGGATGAAAACCGAGTTGGATTTCTACAAAGAGTAGTCAGGATCTGGGCTTTTGTTTGCTGGAAGATTTCTGATTACAGTTTCAGACGGCTTCACAGCTGAATTCTACCAAAAATTTAGAGAAGAGCTAACACCTATCCTACTCAAACTCTTCCAGAAAATTGCAGAAGAAGGTAAACTTCCAAACTCATTCTATGAGGCCACCCTCACCCTAATACCAAAACCTGACAAAGATGCCACAAAAAAAGAAAACTACAGGCCAATATCACTGATGAACATAGATACAAAAATCCTTAACAAAATTCTAGCAATCAGAATCCAAC
>NW_011494504.1:336022-336777 GCF_000754665.1 Bison bison bison
ACATGACATGATCCTCTACATAGAAAACCCTAAAGACTCCACCAGAAAATTACTAGAGCTAATCAATGAATACAGTAAAGTTGCAGGATATAAAATCAACACACAGAAATCCCTTGCATTCCTATACACTAATAATGAGAAAATAGAAAGAGAAATTAAGGAAACAATTCCATTCACCATTGCAACGAAAAGAATAAAATACTTAGGAATATATCTACCTAAAGAAACTAGAGACCTATATATAGAAAACTATAAAACACTGATGAAAGAAATCAAAGAGGACACAAATAGATGGAGAAATATACCATGTTCATGGATTGGAAGAATCAATATAGAGAAAATGAGTATACTACCCAAAGCAATTTATAGATTCAATGCAATCCCTGTCAAGCTACCAACGGTATTCTTCACAGAGCTAGAACAAATAATTTCACAATTTGTATGGAAATACAAAAAACCTCAAATAGCCAAAGCAAGTTTGAGAAAGAAGAATGCAACTGGAGGAATCAACCTGCCTGACTTCAGGCTCTACTACAAAGCCAGAGTCATCAAGACAGTATGATACTGGCACAAAGACAGAAATATAGATCAATAGAACAAAACAGAAAGCCCAGAGATAAATCCACACACCTATGGACACCTTATCTTTGACAAAGGAGGCAAGAATATACAATGGATTAAAGACAATCTCTTTAACAAGTGGTGCTGGGAAAACTGGTCAACCACTTGTAAAAGAATGAAACTAGAACACGTTC
>NW_011494504.1:337447-338058 GCF_000754665.1 Bison bison bison
TTGAAAGAGATACGTGTACCCCAATGTTCATCGCAGCACTGTTTATAACAGCCAGGACATGGAAGCAACCTAGATGTCCATCAGCAGATGAATGGATGAGAAAGCTGTGGTACATATACACAATGGAGTATTACTCAGCCATTAAAAAGAAAACATTTGAATCAGTTCTAATGAGGTGGATGAAACTGGAGCCTATTATACAGAGTGAAGTAAGCCAGAAAGAAAAACACCAATACAGTATACTAACGCATATATATGGAATTTAGAAGGACGGTAACGATAACCCTGTATACGAGATAGCAAAAGAGACACGGATGTATAGAACAGTCTTTTGGACTCTGTGGGAGAGGGAGAGGGTGGGATGATTTGGGAGAATGGCATTGAAACATGTATACTATCATGTATGAAACGAGTCACCAGTCCAGGTTCGATGCACGATACTGGATGCTTGGGGCTGGTGCACTGGGACGACCCAGAGGGATGGTATGGGGAGGGAGGAGGGAGGAGGGTTCAGGATGGGGAACACGTGTATACCTGTGGCGGATTCATGTTGATATATGGCAAAACCAATACAATATTGTAAAGTTTAAAAAAAAAAAAAAAGAGTAGTC
>NW_011494504.1:338341-360145 GCF_000754665.1 Bison bison bison
TATAAGGAGATGAGACCAGTCAAGATGCTGGAATAGAAGGACCTGAGGTTCACTTCTTCCCACAAGCACATCACTAATCACATCTACAAATGAAACAATTTGAACACACCACATGCTGAACATTAGCAGAGGATCCTGGATACATTAAAAGACAAGAAAAGATCCCCAAATGACCAGATAGGATGGAGAGAAAGAGACATAAAACAAAAGAGGAAACAAGATGGAATCCATAATCTTGGGGTGGTGGAGTGGGGGTGGGGGAGTGGCTGAAGAAGAGGAGAGGTTACCACATCAGGAGAAGGCCCCTTGAATATTTAGGAAAACTGAAATCATATCAAGCATCTTTTCTAACCACAACACTATGAGACTAGAAATCAATTACAAGAAAAAAAAATGTCAAAAACACAAACACATGGAGGCCAAACAATATGCTACTAAATAACCAAGAGATCACTGAAGAAATCAGAGGAAACCAAAAAATATACAGAAAAACAACAACAACAACAACAATACAACAACCCAAAACCTATGGGATACAGCAAAGCAGTCCTAAGAGGGAAGCTTACAGCAATTCAATCCTACCAAGAGAAACAAGAAAAATCTCAAACAATTAATCTTATACCTAGAGCAACCAGATAAAGAAGAAAAAATCCAAAGTTAATAGAAATAAAAAAATTATAAAAATCAGAGCAGAAATAAATGAAACAGAAATGAAGTAAACAATAGCAAAAATCATTTAAACTAAAAGCTGGTTCTTTGGGAAGATAAACAAAACTGACAAACCTTTAGCCAGGCCCTTGTAATTATCAAAGTAATACAAAATTAGTGATGTAATTATCAAGAAAAAAAGAGAAAGGACTCAAATCAATAAAATTAAAAAAGAAAACAGAGAAATTACAACTGACACCACAGAAATGCAAAGGATCAGGAGATTACTGTAGGCAACCATAGGTCAAGAAAATGGACAATCTAGAAAAAAATGAACAAGTTCTTAGAAAGATACAACCTTCCAAGACTGAACCATGAAGAAACAGAAAATATGAACAGATCAATTGAAAGAATTGAAAATGAAAGTATGGCAAATTCTATCCAACATTTAGAGAAGAGACAAAACCGACTCTTCTGAAACTCGGGAAATTAGAGGAAGGAACACTCCAAAACTCACCTAAAAGGCCACCATCACTCTGATATCAAACCAAAGATCTCACAAAAAAATCCAAAATTACATGTCAATATCACTGATGAACACAGATGCAAAAATCCTCAACAAACTTCTAGCAAACATAATCCAACAATACATTACAAGATTAATACATCATGATCAAATGGGATTTATCCAAGAGATGTAAGGATTACTCGATATACACAAATCAGTCAATGTGATACACTGTATTAATAGGCTTAAGAATAAAAACCACATGATTATCTCGATAGATGCGAAACAAATTTTTGACAAAATTCAACACACTTTTATGATTAAGGAAAAAAAAACCTCTCAAAAAGTGGGCTTAGAGGTAACCTGCCTCAAAATAATAAAGGCCATATAGGACAAACCTACAGATAACATCATACTCAGAGGTGAAAAGTAGAAAGCATTTTCAGTAAGATCAGGAACACAACGAGTATGTCCACTTTACCATGTTTATTCAACATAGTATTAGAAGTCCTGGCTACAGCTATCAAAGAAAAAGAAATAAAGAAATTGAAATTGAAAGCTTCAATACTTTGGTCACCTGATGCGAAGGGCTGACTCATTAGAAAAGATCCTGATGCTGGGAAAGATTGAAGGCAGGAGGAGAAGGGGATGAGAGAGGATGAGATGGTTAGATGGCATCACTAACTCAACGGTCCTGAGTTTGAGCAAGCTCTGGGAGATGGTAAAGGACAGAGAAGCCTAGCATGCTACAGTCCACAGGGTTGCAAAGAGTCAGATATGACTGAATGACTGAACTGAACTGAAAGTGGAAAAGAAGTAAAATTCACTGTTTGCAGATGACATGGTACTATGCACAGAAAATCCTAAAAGATGCCACCAGATAACTACTAGAACTAATTAATTTACTAGAATTTGATAAAGATGCAGGATACAAAATTACTGCACAGAAATCTCTTGTATGCATATCTATACACTAACAAAGAAAGATCAGAAAGAGAAATTAAGGAAACAATTTTATTTATCACCACAAAAAAAGTAAAAGAATACCTAGGAATAAGCCAATCTAAAAAGGTAAAAGACCTATACTCTGAAAACTACAAGATTCTGATGAAAGAAATAAAAGATGACTCAGATAGAGAGATACACCATGTTTCTGGTGTATGGATTGGAAGAATCAATATTGTGAAAATGACTATATCACAAATCTACAGGTTCAATGAAATCCATATTAAACTACCAATGGCGTTTTTCACAGATCTATAACAAAATATTTTACAATTTGTATGAAAACAAAAGAGATCACAAACAGCCAACAAACCTTGAGAAAGAAAAATGGAGCTGGAGGGATCGGGCTATACTACAGGCTGACTTCAGACTTGACTGACTTCAGACTATACTACAAAGCTACAGTCATCAAGACAGTGTGGTACTGGCACAAAAGCAGACATACAGATCAATGGCACAGGATAGAAAGCCTAGAGGTAAACCCACCCACATATGGTCATCTAATCTATGACAAAGGAAACAGGAATATACAACAACAGAAAGACACCCTTTTCAATAACTGGCACTGGGAAAACTGAACAGCTACCTGCAAGAGAAAGAATCTGGAACATACCCTAACACCATACACAAAAGAAAACTTAAAACAGATTAAAGACCTAAATGTAAGGTCAAATACTATAAAACTTTTAGAGGGAACCATAGGGAGAACACACTCTGACAAAAATTGCAGCAGTATCTTTTTCAATTCATCTCCTAAAATAATTAAAATAAAACAAAAATAAATTAATTGGCCTAATTAAACTTCAAATATTTTGCACAGCAAAGGGAACCATGAACAAAACAAAGAGAAGAATCTCAGGATGGGAAATGATATATGCAAATGAGGCAACTGACAATGGATTAATCTCCAAAATATACAAACTTCTCATGCAGCCCAATATAAAAAAAAAAAATTCCAATCAAAAAAAGAGTGGAAAACTTAAATAGATATTTCTCCAAAGAAGACCTTCAGATGGTTAAAAAGCACATAAAATGATGCTCAACATTTCTCATTATTAGAAAAATGCAAATCAAAACTACAATGAGGTTATTACCTCATCCTGGTCAGAATGGTCATCATCACAAAATCCACAAACAAACAAAAGAATAAAAAACAAAACAAAAAACTAATAAACAAACAAAAGATAAAAAAATAAAACAAAAGAATAAATTTTTTTTTTAAATCCACAAATAATAAATGCTGGAAAAGATTCAGAGAACAGGGAACTTTCTTGCACTGTTGGTAGGAATGTAAATTGATATAGCCACAGTGGAGAATGGTATGGAGGTTTCTTAAAAACGAAAAATGGAACTACCATATGACCCAGCAATCTCACTATGGGGCATATATCTTGAGAAAACCATAATTTAAAAAGAAACATGTACCCCATTGTTCACTGTAGCACTATTTACAACAGCCAGGACGTGGAAACAACCTAGATGCCCATCAACAGACGACTGTATAAAGACGACGTGGTACACACACAATGGATACTACTCAGCCACGAAACTGGCTCATTTGTAGAGATGCAGCTGTATCTAAAGTCTCATACAGAATGAAGCAAGTTAGAAAAACAAATATCGTATATTAACACATGTATGTGGATATACAGAAAAATGGTACAGATGAACCTACCTGCAGGGCAGGAACAGAAACATAGGACAGAGAGGACACGTGGCCACACAAGGGGAAGGGGAAGGTGGGATGAATTGGAGATTAGGTTCGATATAAATACACTACCATGCGTAAAATTGATAGATAGTGGGAACTTTCTGTATAGCACAGGCAGCTCAGCTCAGTGCTCTGTGATGACCTACCTGGATGGGATGGACAGAGGGAAGTTCAAGAGGGAGGGAATATATCTGTAAATATAGCTGATTCACTTCATTTTAGAAAGAAAGTAATACAACATTGGAAAGCAGAAGGGCTTCCCTGGTGGCTCAGTGGTAAAGAATCTACCTGCCAATGAAGGAGACATGGGTTCGATTCTTAATCCAGAAAGATCTCACATAATACAGAGCAACTAAGCCCACGTGTCACACTATTGACCGTGTGTTCCAGAGCCTGGAAACTCAACTGCTGAGTCCGCGTGCCACAACTACTGAAGCCCACGCACCACGCCAGTGGTCCACAAGAGAAGCCACCACAACGAGAAGCCCGTGCACCACAACTAGAGAGGAGCCCTCACTCTCAACTAGAAAAAGCCCACACACAGCAACAAAGACCCAGGATAGCCGAAAATAAAAAACTCAAATTATTAACAAGAAGGAACGAGTGACAAGGTCTGTTTGATTGGCTTTTTGGCCTGAAATTCCCTATCTCTGGTGATAAGAATTTCTTTCTACCTCAAGATACAAGGAGTGCATCTTTTATGAGATTTATTCCCTGCTTTCAGGAAGGCAGAGAGGAGGGGTCAAAGTGGCCTTCTTATATCAGCTCTTTCTCAAGTAACTTTAATTCAAAATAATCAATATTGAATGAACTCCTGAGGCGGGGCTCAAAATGGTGGGAGAATAGGAAACAGTTAAACTCCCTTCACAGAAACATTGAAAATACATTTGAAAATATACCTACAAGTGGAACTATTCAGAGAAAGCTACTGAGCACTGACAGAAGACCTCAGACCTCCAAAAAGACAAGGAAAACCTACATGCAACTGGGTAGGACAAAAGGAAAAAGAAAAAGAAGAAATCAGGCCTGCACCCCAGGGAGAGAACTGTGAAGGAGGAAAGGTTCCCGCACCTTGGAAAGGCTCCTCACCAGCGAAGAAATTAGACTGGATAGAGGGGGAGCTTTTGGAGCCTAAAAATAAGAGAGCAGCAACTGGCTTGTGGAAGGCACCACCAGCCTATGCTCCTTAACTTGAGATGCTCCTCTGTCAGTAAGGATGGGGCTCAAGTGCTACGTAAAGATCAGACTCTGAAGCTCCGTCCCAGGGAGAGGACAAAGCTTAGGTGCAGAAACAGCCTGAAGAGTTCAGGCCATGGCAACTGAGGGTGTACTAGGAAGAAGCCTGGGCTCATCAAAGAGGCAAGACACCCTCACTGGGAGAGGGAGGGAGAGAGAAGCGGGATCACCATAAAAGCTTCATTTCCTGTGAGCACTCCCAAGCAACAGGACTTCACCTACAGGGGCTCTTTGTGTGGGTGTGAATCACCGCCGCTGCCATCCTGGGCTCGAGGTGGGCATGGATACCTCTTTCAGGCCCACAGGCAGACACCAAGCCCTGCCCATGAAGAGCTGGAAGGGCACAGACAGCTTCCAAAACTAGAAACCCCACTAGATGACACAGAAGACTGAGCTACTGGAAATTCCACCAGTGGGCCCCAGGACCTTCCTCCACTGACCTACAGAGGCACAGACACTCCAGCCACTGGGAGCTCCCCCAGAGGGCCCGGGACCCGCCTCCACTGACCTAGAGGGGCACAGACACTCAGCCACTGGGAGCTCCCCCAGAGGGCCCGGGACCTGCCCAGGCTGTCCCAGGAGGGCACAGACAGCTCCCCAACCAGAGGTCCTGCCAGCGAGGCATAGAACCTGCCCCTGCTGACACAGAAAAGCACAGAGAGATCCAGCCACTAGCAGTTCCACCAGGGGCCCTAGGACTCACCCTGCTAACTTGAAAGGGCGTGGCCGGCTTCCATAACAAATATTTCCACAGGCAGGTCACAGGATCCACCCCTACTGGGCTGGAGGGGCACAAACAGCTTTACCTACGAGGAATTCTCCTGGGGGTGGGGGACACAGGATCAACCCCAGCTGACCGAGAAGGGCACGATCCAGCTACTAGAATTCCACCAGCAGGCCCCATGACCTGCCCAGGCTGTCCTGTGATAATGCATGAAGCTTCCACATGGGAAACGTCAGTGGTTGCTGACACCCACCCAACTGTCCCAGGAGTGTACAGACAGATCTCTCTACTACGTAATCCGTCATTGGGTACAAGGACCTGCCCCTCTGTCCTGGCATGGCATGGATAGCTTTCAAAACTGGGAAATCCATCAGTGGATGTCAGAATCCACTCTGCTGTCCTGGTAAGGCAGGGACATTTCCTGCTAGGAAGTCCACCAGTGGGTGCTACGACCTGCCTTACTGTCCCAAGAGGGTGCAGGTAACTAGCCTCCACTAGGAAATCCATTATCAGGACCAAGAGTTGCCCTGTTGTCTGGGGAGCACACAAAAAATCCTCATTACTAGGAAATTTTCGAGTGGGTCCAGGGATCTACCTCACTATCACAGAAGGGCACAGATAGCACAACCCCCACCCCCACCAAACACACACACACACACACACACACACACACACACACACACACACTAGGAAATTCACCCAGAGGAGGGGCTGAAAACCACAGCTAAGCCCCAGGAAGTGAAGTCACTCAGTCGTGTGCAACTCTTTGCGACCCCATAGACTGTGGCCCACCAGGCTCCTCCATCCATGGAATTTTTCAGGCAAGAGTACTGGAGTGGGTTGCCATTTCCTGATCCAGGGGAAACCCCAGGAGCTATATAACTGAAAAAGATGAGTTGAAACCTCTCCTCAAGGCTGTGCGAACTGCGAAGTTACACCTCCACTGACAGCTTCGTAAATTCAGCCCCAGTGAAACATCCAAAAGAACAACAAGTACTTTGCAACTGGGATGGGCTACAGCAGCTGTGAACTCTGTAGACAGGTACATGTGAAGATAGGGACAAACCAGAGCCCGAGCTGCCTCCACAGCTCACAGTGTGACCAGCTGAATGACTACTGCAGCACTGATACCTAACTTCAGCGGACCCGTGCTGGAGGACATGTGAAACAACACCTGAAGAGTCACCAGGGCCAATTGCAGGCATACTTACAGTTAAGGCGGGACCCAGAGCAGCACCCACAAGAGTGCAAGTTGTGAGCACACAAAACAGCTGAAAGGGGACACAACAGAGTAAAATAACAGGTGAACAGCTCCAAAAGAGTAAAATTCAGAGGCTTCCCTACAAGCGGAGTGCTCTAATCCTGCCTACATCACAGAGCAGATCAGAATTACAGCTGGGAAACAGATTTCGGAAATTCCACTTTAAAAACTAGGGAGGAAACCTTGCCCGTGACAGGGCAGTGACAGTGACAGAGCAACTAGGAGGGCCCACTCAATATCAAAGGCAGGCTCCAATTACTACAGTTCAGTTCAGTTCAGTTGCTCAGTAGTGTCCGACTCTTTGCGACACCATGGACTGCAGCACACCAGGCTTCCCTGTCCATCACCAATTCCCGGAGCTTACTCAAACTCATGTCCATTGAGTCGCTGATGCCATCCAACCATCTCAATCTCTGTCATGCCCTTCTCCTCCTGCCTTCAGTATTTCCCAGCATCAGGGTCTTTTCCAATGAGTCAGTTCTTTCCATCAAGTGGCCAAAGAAGTAGTTTCAGCTTCATCATCAGTCCTTCCAATGAATATTCAGGACTGATTTCCTTTAGGATTGACCACTTTGACCTCCTTGAAGTCCAAGGGACTCTCAAGAGTCTTCTCCAACAACGCAGTTCAAAAGCATCAATTCTTTGGTGCTCAGCTTTCTTTCTGATCCAATTCTCACATCTATTCACGACTATGGGAAAACCACAGTTTTGACTACATGGACTTTTTTGTTGGCAAAGTAATGTCTCTGCTTTTTAATATGCTGTCTAGGTTGGTCACAGCTTTTCCTCCAAAGAACAAGCATCTTTTAATTTCGTGGCTGCAGTCACCATCAGCAATGATTTTGGAGCCCCAAAAAATAAATCTGTCACTGTTTCCATTGTTTCCCCACCTATTTGCCATGAAGTGATGGGACTGGATGCCATGATCTCAGTTTTCTGAATGTTGAATTTTAAGTCAACTTTTTCACTCTCCCCTTTCACATTCATCGAGAGGCTCTTTAGTTCTTCTTGGATTTCTGCCATATGGGTGGTGTCATCTGCATATCTGAGGTTATTGATATTTCTCCTGGCAATCTTGATTCCAGCTTATGCTTCAGCTAGTCTGGCATTTCGTATGATGTATCCTGCATATAAGTTAAATACGCAGGGTGACAACATACAGTCTTGATGCACTCACTTCACAAGTTGGAACCAGCCTGTTGTTCCATGTCCAGTTCTAACTGTTGCTTCTTGACCTGCATACAGGTTTCTTGGGAGGCAGGTAGGATAGTCTGGAATTCCAATCTCTTGAAGAATTTTCCAGTTTGTTGTGATCCACACAAAGGCTCCACACAAGGATCCACACAAAGTTGATAAAGCAGAAGTAGATGTTCTTCTGGAACTCTTGCCTTTTCAATGATCCAATAGATGTTAGCAATTTCATATCTGGTTCCTCTACCTTTTCTAAATCCAGCTTGAACATGTGGAAGTTCACAGTTCACCTACTACTGAAGCCTGGCTTGGAGAATTTTGAATATTACTTTGCTAGCATGTGAGATGACTGCAATTGTGCAGTAGTCTGAACATTCTTTGGCATTGTCTTTATTTGGGACTGGAATGAAAACTGACCTTTTCCAATCCTGTGGCCATTGCTGAGTTTTCCAAATTTGCTGGCATGCTGTCTATAGCAATTTCACAGAATCATCTTTTAGGATTTGAAATAGCTCAACTGGAATTCCATCGCCTCCACTAGCTTTGTTCGTAGTGATGCTTCCTATGGCCCACTGACTTCAAATTCCAAGATGTCTGGCTCTAGGTGAGTGATCACATCATCGTGGTTATCTGGGTCATGAAGATCTTTCTTGTATAGTTCTTTTGTGTATTCTTGCCACCTCTTCTTAATATCTTCTGCTTCTGTCAGGTCCCTACCATTTCTGTCCTTTATTGAGCCCATCTTGGCATGAAATGTTCCCCTGGTATCTCTAATTTTCTTGAAGTGATCTCTAGTCTTTCCCATTTTATTGTTTTCCTCTATTTCTTTACAGGGATCACTGAGGAAGGCTTTCTTATCTCTCCCTGCTATTCTTTGGAATTCTGCATTCAAATGGGTATATTTTTCCTTTTCTCCTTTGGCTTTCGCTTCTCTTCTTTGCTCAGCTATTTGTAAGCCCTCGTCAGACGACCATTTAGCCTTTTTGCATTTCTTTTTCTTGGGGATGGTCTTGATCATTGCCTCCTGTATGTTATAAATCTCCATCCATAGTTCTTCAGGCACTCTGTCTATCAAATCTAATCCCTTAAATCTACTTGTCACTGCCACTGTATCACTGTAAGGGATTTGATTTAGATCATACCTGAATGGCCTAGTGGTTTTCCATACTTTCTAATTTAAGTCTGAATTTTGCAATAAGGAATTCATGATCTGAGCCACAGTCAGCTCCCAGTCTTGTTTTTGCTGACTGTATAGAGCTTCTCTATCTTTGGCTGCAAATATAATCAATCTGATTTCAGTACTGACCATCTGGTGATGTCCATGTGTAGAGTCTTCTTTTGTGTTGTTGGAAGAGCATGTTTGCTATGACCAGTGTGTTCTCTTGGCAAAACTCTACTAGCCTTTTACCAGCTTCATTTTCTACTCCAAGGCCAAATTTGCTTGTTACTCCAGGTATCTCTTGACTTCCTCCTTTTGCATTCCATCCCCTATAATGAAAAGGGTATCTTTTTTGGGTGTTAGTTCTAGAAGGTCTTGTAGGTCTTCATAGAACCATTCAACTTCAGCTTCCTCAGCATTAGCGGTGGGGCATAGACTTGGATTACTTGGTTTGCCTCAGAAATAAACAGAGATCATTCTGTTGTTTCCAAGGTTTCCAAGGCAAATCAAACTCAGATTAAAAATATAAAGGCATAAGCCTCTGGAGAAACCACACCCACCAGGAAAGAAACTACAGAAGCAAGAGGAACTGCCACTGGAAACCTGCAGAAAGGAGACAACAAACAGTAAGCTAGAAAAAATGAGATGACAACGAAATATGATGACATGATGTAGCAAGATTGAAACATCCAAGAACAACTAAATGAAGAAGAGATAAGCAATCTATCTGAAAAATAATTCACAGTAATGAAAGTGAAGGTGGTCAAAGATCTTGGAAACAGAATGAAGGCAAGGATCAAGAAGGTACAAGGAAATTTTAACCTAAAGACTAAACAGAAATGAGTAAGACAAAAACCTAATTGAAAATACGCTAGAAGGAATCAATTGCAAAATAACTAAGGCAGAAGAACAGATGAGTAACCCAGGAGACAGAATACTGGAAATCTCTGGCACAAAACACAATACAGAAAAGAGAATGAAAAGAATACACTCTCAAGAGACCTCTGAAACTACATTACATCTACCAAAATTCAAATTAAATAGGTCCCAACAGAAGAAGAAAAAGAGAAAGGATCTGAGAAAATATCTGAAGATACAGTCAAAAAATTCCCAGACATGGGAGAGGAAACAGTCACCCAAGTCCAGGAAATGTAGAGAGTCCCATACAGCATAAACCCAAGAATCAACACAAGACACATATTAATCAAACTAACAAAAATTAAATACAAAGTAAAAAATGGTAAAAGCAACAAACACCATATAAGGGAATCCCCATAAGGTTATCAGCTGATTTTTCAGGAGAAATTCTGCAGGTAACAAGAGACTGACAGGATATATCTAAAGTGATGAAAGGAAAAAAATCTACAACAAAGAATACTCTACCCAGCAACAGTCTCATTCACATTCAATAAATCAAAAGCTTTATAGATAAGCAAAAGCTAAGAGAATAAAGCCCCACCAAACCCGCTTTACAACAACTGCTAAAGGAACTTCTCTAGGCAAGAAACATAAGAGAACAAATGAGGAAGGGAGAAAAAAAAGACTTACAAAAACAAATTCAAAACAATTAAGGAAATGGCAGGAGAAACATACATATCAAAAATTAACTTAAAGGTAAATGGATTAAATACTCCAACCAAAAGACACAGCTGAATGGACACAAAAACAAAATCTGTATATAACCTGTCTAAAAGAGACACACTTCAGACCTATAGACAAGCAAATGGAAAGTGAGGGAATGGCAAAAGGTAATCCGTGCAAATGGAAATCAAAATAAAACTGGAGTAGGAATAATCATATCAGACAAAATAGACTGTGAAATGAAGGCTGTTTACATGAGATAAGGAAAGACGGTACATAATGATCAAGGGTTTAATCCAGGAAGAAGATATAACAACTGTAAATATTTATGCGTCTAACACCTTAATACATAAGGCAAGTGCTAACAGCCATAAGAGGGGAAATCAACAGTAACACAACAATAGTGGGGGACGTCAATATCCCAGTTACACTAATGAACAGATCATCCAGACTGAAAATTAATATGGAAACAAAAAGCTTTAAATATTAGACCAGATAGTTTTAACTGATACTTATAGGATATTCTATCCAAAAGCAGCAGAGTATACTTTCTTCTCAAGTGCATATGGAACATTCTCCAGGATAGACTATAGCTTGGGTCATAAATCAAACCCTGGTAAAATTAAGAAAACTAAAATCATATCAAGCATCCTTTCCAACCTCAATGCTATGAAATCAGAAATCAATTACAGGAGGGAAAAAACTGTACAACACACGAACATATAGATGCTAAACAATGTGCAACTGCATAGCCAGTGGATCACAGAAGAAATAAAAGATGAAATCAAAAAACCTAGAAACAAATGACAACAAAAGCATGAGTAGTCAAAATCCACGTAATGCAACAAAAGCAGTTCTAAGAGGGAACTTTATAGCAATACAATCTCACCTAAAGGAACAAGAAAAAAAATCTCAAACAACCTAAACTTATACTTGGAGCTACAAGAGAAAGAACAAACAAAACCCACAGTTAGTAGAAAGAAATTATAAAGATCAGAACAAAAATTACTGAAATAGAAACAAAGAAAAGAATAGCAAAGAACAATGAAATAAAAAGCCAGGATCTTTGAGAAGATAGATAAAACTGATAAACCTTCATTGAGACTCATCAAGAAAAAAAGTGAGGACTCAAATCAGTAAAATTAGAAATGAGAAATGAAGTTACAGCTGACACTGCAGAAATACAAAGAATACAACAACTGCAAACCAATAAAAAGGACAACATGGAAGAAATGGACAGATTTTTAAAAAGGTACAACCATCCAAGACTGAATCAGGAAGAAATAGAATTATAAACAGAAGATTCACAAGTAATGAAATTGAAACTGTGATTAAAAATCTTCCAACAAATAAAAGCCCAGGACCACATGGTTTCACAGTGAATTCTATGCAACATTTAGAAAAGAGTAAACACTTATTGATCTCAAACTTTCTGAAAAAAATTGAAGAGGCAAGAGTACTGGAGTGGGGTGCCATATCCTCATTTTTCTCAGAAGACAGAATAATATGAAAGTAGCAATAAACTCAGTACCAGGAGACCTAGATTTTAGTCTTGTTGTTATTACTAAACAGTTGTAAGCAAGTCATTAACGCCTTCAAACTTTGTCTATCTGTAAAATAAGGCAGTTGATTTAAATTACCTTTTAAATTTTTTCTCAAAAGGTTCTATAAGAGAAAGCCAAAAAATGAAGAGGGAAAAACTCGATTCGATGAACAAAAATACAGAGATTTAAAGCAAGAATTTTTACTCACTACATAGTAACAAAGTCCTCTAATGAAAATTTAGAGTAACTAACCCTATATTAGAATTAGAAAGAAAAGCTGGGTTTAAGTAGTACTCACATGACTATAGGCAAATAACTTGACCAATTTCAGTCTTAGTTTCCTGAAAATTAGATATTAACTATAATCAATTGGGACATCTACTTTGCTACCCTCGCATGGCTATTACTGAAAATAAGCTAATACAAAAATGTGCCATGTAAACTTAAAAATTGTACAAATGTTCCCATTACTAAAATATGACTGAAGATAATTTTGTATGAACAATGAAAACATGCTTACTTTTCCACTTAATTTTCTCTAAGGAAAAAATATCAAGAGTAACATTAATTATTGTATGTATGTGGCACTTCAATCATCACACACACAAAAATCTGTTGATAAAATCTTCCCAAAACATTTCATCTGAAGGACAGTTATTTGACATCATCATTATAATTTACTATGTTCTAGATACTGTGACGGAGAAGGCAGTGGCACCCCACTCCAGTACTCTTGCCTGGAAAATCCCATGGATGGAGGAGGCTGGTAGGCTGCAGTCCATGGGGTCGCTAAGAGTCGGACACAACTGAGAGACTTCACTTTCATGCATTGGAGAAGGAAATGGCAACCCACTCCAGTGTTCTTGCCTGGAGAACCCCAGGGATGGGGGAGCCTGGTGGGCTGCTGTCTATGGGGTCACACAGAGTCGGACATGAGCAGCAGCAGCAGATACTATGATAAAAGATTTTTCTCATTTAATTCTTACAATAACCGTATAAGACAGGAAATACCATTATTTTCTACTACATTTAAACTGGGCTCAGAGAGGTCAGGAAACATTCCCCAAATCACAGAACGAATAAGTGGAAATGCCAAAATTCTAATCTCAAGAAGTCAAACTCCAAGGTCCAAGTCCTTTGATATAAACACCAGCTCTACATACATACTTAGTATTACTCTTATAATATTAATACTTTCAGGTGTCTTATAGTTTCAACTCTACCACTAGTCTAAACAGAATGACTACACTACCTGCATATGCAAAAAAAAAAAAAAAACAACCCTGTAGATCATTTTTTAAAGCTTAATTTCAACTCTGGGATATGAATGTCTGACAGACATTTGGGGCTTTCTGTCATTCTTCCTCCTAAATAAATATGAGAAGGAAATGGTGAGAATATGATGTGAAAGGGAACAGAAACAGGCTCTCTAAAGCCTTTGTGTAGGTCATTTTTCTCCTACTGCCTTTGATTCTGCTGGATCAGCCAGCTGAAAGATACTACTCAGGGTAGAATTTTGGGTCTTCAATCAGTGAAGAACCTGCTGACTACATATACTCAAGGACAGGATTTATCAATTCTAAGTCTTTCCCATATATGAACTTATTGACTGTTCTCTGAAAACAGGTATTGGTAAAGGCTTTAATCAGTCCTACATAACGGTTCACTGAGAAAACCTATGATCCTCAAACTCTTAAATTTCTAAAACTCAGTATTTCAAAGACACCTTTATATGACTATAGCTATTATTATATAGCCCAGCAGAGACATTTCTGCCCATGATGAAAGGCAATAAAGAAAAGGCTATAATTACTAATAATATCAGTACAAAATAAAAGGAACCTATAAGGTGGCTCCAGGGACATCTCTCATAAAATATAAAGGAACATGATAAATGGCCAAAATAAAAATACACTGTGTATAATAAGAAAGAGAACATTCTGTTGAGATATCACTAAGATGAAAAGATAAAAATTTATAATATTACTATGTGTATACTTGGTTAACTGTAATTAATTAAACTTTTCACTGAGTTGTCAATGTAACACTTAATTGGCATATAAGTATTTTTTGAATTATGTGTGATTATATAGCTTAAGTATTTTCTGTCCATCTGCTGCAAAGTAACAGCACTATCCTAAGGTCAACACAAATTTATAAATGGTGGCAAAGTAAAAACTTCTGAAGATATGAAATCACATATTTAATACTTATACATTATTTTCATGGAACTTCACAACCTTAACACTTTATACATTTTGTAAAGGGCTTCCCAGGTGCCGCAGTGGTAAAGAACCCGCTTGCCAATGCAGGAGGCAAAAGAAAGGTGGGTTCAATCCCTGGGTTGAAAAGATTCCCGGAAGAAATGGCAACTCACTCCAGTATTCTTGCCTGGAAAATTTCATGGACAGAGGAGCCTGCAGACTATAGACCATGGGGTCACAAAAGGGTTGGATACAACTGAGCATGCATACATCACACACAGAATGTAACAAACCAAAACAAAATTATATCTTTACAGAACCATGCTTGGCATTAGTCCATTCAAAATATAAACTCAAATATAAAAATGTTATTGAGTATAAAAATATTTGATCAATTCGCTACCATATTCAAGGTAAAATAATCTTGCCAAGTTCTTGTAATTTAAACAAGGTCTTAAAAGACTGCAAATGTTTTATCATTGCTTTCCTATATGTAAACTGAACCTTTAGCAATAATCCATGGATATTCATAATAGAAAACTACAAATTTCACATCAAAAAATCAATATACATCATTGTTTTGCAAATATATAAACAGACACAGATGTTTTCAGACTTGATCAAAATTATAGCATCAAGCAGAAATATTTAAATAAGTAGTGATAAAATTCAGATTTAATACATCTCAAAATCTGATTTGGATTGTTATTCATTTTTGGAATTCATAATACATCTTGCCAATCTACTAGCAGACTCAGGTCATTCCCTTAGGAATACCAAGTAACAAGAAATGTTTATGTGGCTACAAGCAAAATATAAAGATACCTTTAGTGACTGATGATACATTACAGTCTTCTGGTGGAAGACCTGTCCCACCATCCTTCCAGTATGGATTCAATTCTCTTTCCAGCAGTCTGGACTGGAATAAAACATTTTTAGAGGTTTTAATTTTAAAATAACCCCACTATAAAATATATTAATAAATTAAAAATCTGAGACTCAGTTAACAATTGCAACCTTAGGGAAATATTAAAACACTCTTTTTTTTCCCCAATTAACTTATTTATTTTAATTGGAGGCTAATTACTTTACAATATTGTAGTGGTTTTTGCCATACATTGACATGAACTAGCCATGGGTGTACATGTGTACCTCATCCTGAACTTCCCTCCCACCTCCCTCCCCATCCCACCCTCAGGGTCATCCCAGTGCACCAGCTCTGAGTGCCCTGTCTCATGCATCGAACCTGGACTGGCAATCTATTTCACATACAGTAATATACGTGTTTCATTGCTATTCTCTCAAATCATCCCACCCTCACCTTCTCCCAGAGTAATGGAAATAAAAGCAAAAATAAACAAATGGGACCTAATTAAACTTAAAAGCTTTTGTACAATGAAGAAAACTATAAGCAAAGTGAAAAGACAGCCTTCAGAATGGGAGAAAATAATAGTAAACGAAGCAACTGATAAAACACTCTTAAGACACACTTCTTCCAACTTGGAGGAAATAATGTCTAAATTAACATTCACTCAATGTATTTACTGAATGCCTACCATGAATTGGAACTGTGTTAGATGCAGAAGATAAAACAGTCAATACCCTAACTCAGCCCTTGCTAGCTTATAAGATAGTGAGGCATATAGATAATATATATATTGTATATATATTGTATATATATATGTATATATATATTGTATATATATAATGTATATATAATATACAATATAATATTGTATAGATAATATACAAGTAATTGACAAGTGCTTTGAAGACAGAAGTACAGAGTGCTAAAACCATATACAATTCAAACTCCTCTCATGCTGACAAATCAAAGACTTCCTAGAGAAAGTACTATGAGGAGTATTAAACCTAAAACCGAGTAAGAATTAGCCAGTTTCTTTTGCGGGTACCGAGAGCATTAAGGTGCGCCAAGGACAAGAATAAAAGCATGTTCATAAAACCCTAGAGGGAAGGAAAAGCACTGCAGTTTTAGGAAAGACAGTAATTCAGACTTAAATAAAACTTTAGAAGCACGAGTGAGTAGCAACAAGAGATTAGGTTGTACAATAATCAGAGGCTAGGTCACAGGAGCCACTTGAAACAGCTATTGGAGCTTCATGCTGGGGCAATGGTGAGTCATAAACATGATCAGCTTTGTATTATACAAAGAGCAAACTGGTTTCAGAATGGACAAAAGACTGGAGAAGAGCAACATTAGAGGTAGGAAACCAGTCAGAAAACTGTGGCAGTAATCAGGAGAGAGAGGATAATAACCTAGTAACAACACGGGAGTCTACCATGTTCCAAGCGCTATGCCAGGCACTGGTGGTGGTGGTTTAGTCGTGAGTCATGACCAACTCTCGCGACCCCATGACTATAGCCCGCCAGGCTCCTCTGCCCATGGGATTCTCCAGGAAAGAATACTAGAGTGGGTTGCCATTTCCTTCTCCAGGGGATCTTTCTGACCCAGGGATAAAACCTACATCTCCTGCATTGCAGGTGGACTCTTTTCCATTGAGTGATGAGGGATGCTAGGCACTGAGGCTATAATTAACAAGCCAGGCATAGTTCTTACCATCAAAGAAATTATGGCCTTGAGAAAGGAGAAAGACAGCAATATTAATATAGATAAGCACTATAAAATTACTACAGAAACATATACTAGGGGTATCCAATTTGACTTAGGGGGTCAGAAAATGCTTCTTAGAACTAAAAATTGCAATTACTAGAAATAATAAAGGCAACTGGATAGAAAAGAATAGAAGGAATTAAATGTTAGTTTCTAGTAATATGAACCAACCTTTGAAAACAAAAATGTTTGGTGAAAATAAAAATTTTAAAGCATTTGAAACATATTCATGAGCTGACAAAAAAGTACAGAATCTTCAATGAACAAAATTTAAGTTAGGGACTTCTCTGCAGTTCCGTGGTTAAGATATCATGTTTCCACTGCAGAGTAAGCAAGTTCAATCCCTTGTCTGAGAACTAAGATCTCACGTGCTGCAAGCCAAAAAATAGAAAAAAATAAAAAACAAACAAAAAATTTTAGTTAAAGGTTAACTTGGAGGGACAAACTAAGTAGTATGATTTGACTTCTTATAGTGTATACAAAAAGATTCTGTCACCTCCTTTTTTAGTCTACTATAACATACCTAGTATCTACAATCAAGAAATTCCTTCCAGTGCTCTCAGACACTCAAAGAGATACGCATCAGATACTCAACAGGATAACAAAGACTAAAATTACATACTGAGGTGGACAACTGACAAGTAATATTAATTATGAGATACTACCTGAAAGTATAAAAAAGACACACGACTGAATATATATAGAACTACTATCAGTAAGAAAAAGACAACCCCAGAACAAAAATTAACAGAAAACATAAATAGGCAGCTCATACTATGAGAAATCTAAATGACAGAAGAAAACAATGAAGAGATCTTCCCTAGTAGTCAGAGGAATGCATATTAATGCACAAAATACAATTTCTTACACATTAATCAGCATGACAAAAATTAAGTATGACAATACAGACACTAAGTATGGTAAAGAAACATACATTGTTCAGGGACAATACACAGATACTATGTCTTTGCAAGTGTCTGTAAAGAAAATACATGCATACTTCATAACTTAGCAATTTCACTTCTAAATATGTACTATGGAGAAATTTAGCACTGCTTGTAATAGTTTGTAAGAGTGAAAAACAACAAAAGTGGAATGGAAATTTACAAAACGGCAGAGTTAGATTATGAAAGACTACTGAGTAAGTAAAAGGAATGACATGGAAATAAAATATATCAACAGAATCAATCTCTAAAATAAAATATTGGTCATATCATTTGCAAATAATATTTTTGACAACAGGTTAATATCTAAAATATACAAACAATTCTTACAACTCAATATCAAAAAGTAAACCACTCAATTAAAAAACGGTCAGAAGACCTGAATAGACATTTTTCCAAACGCCTATGTGTGCCAAAACACAGCTAGCACACACGCACAAGACAAAATGCTCAACATCACTAACCACTGTGGAACTGCAAATCAAAACCACAATGAGATGTCACTTCACACCTGTTAAAATGGCTATCATCAGTTCAGTTCAGTCGCTCAGTCATGTCCGATTCTTTGCGACCCCAGGAATCGAAGCACGCCAGGCCTCCCTGTCCATCGCCAACTCCCGGAGTTCATTCAGACTCACATCCATCGAGTCGGTGATACCATCCAGCCATCTCATCCTCTGTCATCCCGTTCTCCTCCGGCCCTCAATCCCTCCCAGCATCAGAGTCTTTTCCAATGAGTCAACTCTTCACATGAGGTGGCCAAAGTACTGGAGTTTCAGCTTTAGCATCATTCCTTTCAAAGAAAACCCAGGGCTGATCTCCTTCAGAATGGACTGGTTGAATCTCCTTGCAGTCCAAGGGACTCTCAAGAGTCTTCTCCAACACCACAGTTCAAAAGCATCAATTCTGCAGCGATCAGCTTTCTTCACAGTCCAACTCTCACATCCATACGTGACCACTGGAAAAACCATAGCCTTGACTAGATGGACCTTTGTTGGCAAAGGAATGTCTCTGCTTTTCAATATGCTATCTAGGTTGGTCATAACTTTCCTTCCAAGGAATAAGCGTCTTTTAATTTCATGGCTGCAGTCACCATCTGCAGTGATTTTGGAGCCCAAAAGAATAAAGTCTGACACTGTTTCCACTGTTTCCCCATCTATTTCCCATGAAGTGATGGGACCAGATGCCATGATCTTCATTTTCTGAATGTTGAGCTTTAAGTCAACTTTTTCACTCTCCTCTTTCACTTTCATCAAGAGGCTTTTTAGTTCCTCTTCACTTTCTCAAAAAGACCACAAATAACGTGTTGGTGATGCAGAGAAAGAAGAATCCTAGTACATTCTAGGAAAGAATGTAAATTGAGACAGCCACTATGGAATATAGTATGAATGTTCCTCAAAAAAAATAAAAACAAAATTACTATATGATCCAGAAATTGCATTCCTGGGTATATATTCAAAGAAAATGAAAGACTAATTCAAAAAGACATATGTACTCCAATATTCATATCAGAATTGTTCACTACCGTCAAAATATTGAAGAAAGCTAAGTATCCATCAATAGATGAATGGATAAACAAGTTGTGATACACACACACATACTGGAATATTACTCAACTATATGAAAAGAATGAAATTCTGCCATTTGCAAAAACATGGATGAACCTACAGCATATCATGCTTAGTGAAATAAGCCAAGGCAGAGAAAGACAAACACTGCAGTTATTACTTATGTGTGAAATAAATGAATAACAGAAACAGACTCACAGAACAAACTAGTGTCATCAGTAAGGAAAGGTAATGTCAAGAGGTTCAACAGGGGTAGGGAATTAAGATGTACAAACTACTATGTACAAAATAAACTACAGGACATATTGTAGAGCACAGGGAAGTATAGCCACTGTTTTATAAACTACAAAAATACTGAATCACAATGTTGCACACCTGAAACTAATAATGAATATAAACCACACTTCAATAAAAAATAAAATTAAAGTAAAAGCACAATAAAGCTTTTAAATACCAATTACAAAAATTTTAAAAAATTAAAATGCTAACCATCATCTGAAGAAAGAAACAAGAGACTAACATGATGTGCCAGGCATAACATACTCAAACTGGTCTGTGGATGTTTGAAAACTGGCCAGTCTCACTCATTATCTAGATGATTTACTCCTGAACAATAATCTGAATTTTTACCTAAGCAAAAATCAAAAATTACTACAGGTTATGAAACATTAGGACTAAATCCAGGTATTTACAAGGCAGCAAAATAAATTCATGGGTAAAAGAATATTAAATATTCTTCCCTTTCAAATGTATAAAAGGAATAAAGCAGCACATATAGTTTTCTAAAAAGTTTATAATCTCATAAGGGAAGTAAAATAAGACTATTAAATTAGAGCACTTTATAGAAAACTGCAAGTACTAGAAAGTAAAGGAACAAATAAAGTACTATGGAAACATAAAGGAAGAAGAGATTTATTTCAATCAAGAGAAATAATAAGAATTTCATCATATATATCAAGTTAAGCCTTGAAGGATAAACAAGATGCAGCCATAGAGACATAGAGGGCATGTACTTAGAAAAATTCAGATGAACAAAAATTCCGAGACAGGAAATTGCAGAAAAACACAAAGTAATTAACTATTTTGGTTGAAGTGCAAATCACCCAAAAGAAAAGAGTCCAATCTGTTTGGACTCCATTTGCAGGCAGCATTTTGAGGTCTTTAAAAAAGAACAATAAATATAGCTCCTTTCTTTTCAATCTAGGCTCTGAGCAAGGTAAGAAACAAACACTCACTCACACACACACAAACATACACACACAAAAGAAAAAGAAATAAAAGACAAAAATCACCTTTATTGTTGCTGCTAAGTTGCTTCAGTCATGTCCGACTCTGTGAGACCCCAGAGATGACAGCCCACCAGGCTCCCCCGTCCCTGGGATTCTCCAGGCAAGAACACTGGAGTGGGTTGCCATTTCCTTCTCCAATGCATGAAAGGGAAAAGTGAAACTGAAGTCAGTCAGTCATATCCGAATCCTAGCGACCCCATGGACTGCAGCCCACCAGGCTCCTCTGTCCACGGGATTTTCCAAGCAAGAGTACTGCAGTGGGGTGCCATTGCCTTCTCCAACCTTTATTGTTAATGAAGGCTAAAGTAGAATTTTTCTTTCAGTGGACACCAAATGCATCTGTTAACTGAACCCCGCAATGAGGCAGACTTTCCCAGGTGTAGAATGTGATGAACAAATCACTGCAGATGGTGACTGCAGCCATGAAATTAAAAGATGCTTACTCCTTGGAAGGAAAGTTATGACCAACCTAGATAGCATATTCAAAAGTAGAGACATTATTTTGCCAACAAAGGTCCGTCTAGTCAAGGCTATGGTTTTTCCTGTGGTCATGTATGGATGTGAGAGTTGGACTGTGAAGAAGGCTGAGCGCCGAAGAA
>NW_011494504.1:360245-360740 GCF_000754665.1 Bison bison bison
AACAAAGGTCCGTCTAGTCAAGGCTATGGTTTTTCCTGTGGTCATGTATGGATGTGAGAGTTGGACTGTGAAGAAGGCTGAGCGCCGAAGAATTGATGCTTTTGAACTGTGGTGTTGGAAAAGACTCTTGAGAGTCCCTTGGACTGCAAGGAGATCCAACCAGTCCATTCTGAAGGAGATCAGCCCTGGGATTTCTTTGGAAGGAATGATGCTAAAGCTGCAACTCCAGTACTTTGACCACCTCATGCGAAGAGTTGACTCATTGGAAAAGACTCTGATGCTGGGAGGGATTGGGGGCAAGAGGAGAAGGGGACAACAGAGGATGAGATGGCTGGATGGTATCACTGACTCGATGGACGTGAGTCTCAGTGAACTCCAGGAGTTGATGATGGACAAGGAGGCCTGGCGTGCTGTGATTCATGGGGTCACAAAGAGTCAGACACGACTGAGTGACTGATCTGATCTGATCTGATTCTTATTCATATTCTCTTTCCA
>NW_011494504.1:360840-368827 GCF_000754665.1 Bison bison bison
GGACTGCAAGGAGATCCAACCAGTCCATTCTGAAGGATATCAGCCTGGGATTTCTTGGAGGGATGATGCTAAAGCTGCAACTCCAGTACTTTGACCACTCATGCGAAGAGTTGACTCATTGGAAAAGACTCTGATGCTGGGAGGGATTGGGGGCAGGAGGAGAAGGGGACGACAGAGGATGAGATGGCTGGATGGCATCACTGACTCGATGGACATGAGGCTCAGTGAACTCCAGGAGTTGGTGATGGACAGGGAGGCCCGGCATGCTGCGATTCACGGGGTAGCAAAGAGTCGGACACGACTGAGCGACTGAACTGAACTGAACTGAACTGAACCCCCACATTATCTCATTCGCCACACAATCTCTGCAGTCTGTTCCATAAGAAGGAAAGGCAGGGCTAAGCCAAGCATGCCCAGTTTATTCTTTGCAAATTTTCTCATAGAAAAAGTACTTCATATCCTCAAGGACAGAAGGAGAAAGGAGGGTAGAGCACAAAACACCACTAGCAGAGCTTCATCTGTGGAAAAGGAAATACTAGAAATGGCAAAGACACATTCTCATTAACTTGAATCACTGAAGACTTCTAAACAGAGTAATAAGACCATGACAGAAGCTGTACTCTGAAAAAGTTAATCTGACATCAGGTGCAAGGCTGCTGGGAAAAAAAAAAAGGGGGGGGGGTGTTATTGTAACTGCCCAGGCAAGAGTTAAACCATGGCCTGAACCACAATAATATTTAACCTTGTATGTTTCCTAGTTTCAGGGGCTCTCCTCAGTCACTACACATACTAACTCAGGTCCAGCAGAGAGGACATAAATGAGGCAGAGAGAAGACATACAACGAACAACTGGCATTCAAACTAGAGGAGCAGGAACAGGAGTGAAAACAATGATACAGGTGCAAAAGACAAAAACTACATTATCAAATGAGCAGATCAACAGATGCTAACTTACTTGAATCAGAGAAGTTTATATATAAGAATTTGTAAGAAAAGACTATATTAATTAGAAAGCCTGTTATTCAGTGCTGCTGCTAAGTCACTTCAGTCGTGTCCGACTCTGTGCGACCCTATAGATGGCAGCCCACCAGGCTCCCCCATCCCTGGAATTCTCCAGGCAAGAACACTGGAGTGGGCTGCCATTGCCTTCTCCAACGCATGAAAGTAAAAAGTGAAAGTGAAGTCGCTCAGTCGTGTCCAACTCTTAGCAACCCCATGGACTGCAGCCTACCAGGCTCCTCTGTCCATGGATTTTCCAGGCAAGAGTACTGGAGTGGGGTGCCACTGCCTTCTCCAAATTCAGTGCTAGAACGTTGATAAGCATGTCAAAGTACTACAGTTTCTTAGGAAAGAAAAGGTTTTCTGTAATAGTATTTCTAAGAAAAACTAATTACTATTTCGATCTACTTAAAAATACTGAAGAGTTTACTACGTTCTATTGATATAGAGAACAGGCTTGAATACGTGCAAAACCTAAGATCCTAAGCCAGTGATACCCTAACAGACCAGACTGTTCATGCCTACAAAGAGCAGAGCATGATTTCAGAAGCAAGCATGTAACAGCAATGGGTAAAATCAACTTCCTGACGTCATACAACTCCTCTCTCTTGCTCTACTATCCACTGGATATCTCCCTATGCTACTTTCCCCTTGAGTCCCAACTTCTTCAGGTCTAACTCAGAGACAAAACAGAAATAAAGGTGTTCCAAAAATGCCTGGCCCCGAAGTTCCAAATGGACAGCTCCTTAATTATAAAGCCAATACAGATTACCACACCAACATTTTCAAAATTAAAACAGAACTGAGGGGGAAAAAAAACAAAACAAAACAAAAAAAATTGATCATAGGACTTCATGATCACTCCTTCACAGTTTTCATTTATTTGTGCCTCTATGTGGCATTCAAGGTAAATTCTTTTTTTAAAACTTTTTATTTTGTATTAGGGTAAAGCTGATTTACAAACAATGCTGTGACAAATTTCAGGTGAACGTCAAAGGGACCCAGCCATACATACACATGTATCCATTCTCGCCCAAACTCCCCTTTCACCCAGGCTACCATACAACATTGAGCAGAGTTCCTTGTGCTATACAGTAGCTCTCAAGGTAAATTCTTAAAGACTATTTTCCTGTTCTTGTTATCTAATACTGTGTTCAGCTGTTTGTTGTTTCACCATTTACAAGTTTTCTAATTTCAACTCTCATATTTGTCATTTCTACAAGTTCGTACTGGCTCTGTCTCAAATCCATGTTATTAATATTTTATCCCATATTCATATTTCCTATTCCTGCTGTTACTATATAAAGCTATTAAATATTCCAAAAGATAAAAGGTTTTAGATCAGATATGGGGCTGATTCTGTTGCTTAGTGTTTTTTTATTGGTATAGATATTTATTTCTTTTCTAAAAAATCAATGAATTGGAGGATAATTACTTTACAATATTGTGATGGCTTCTGTCATACATCAACATGAATCAACCACAGGTATACATGTGTCTCCCCTTAGCCTGAACCCCCCTCCCACCTCCCTCCGCACCCCATCCCTCTGGGTTGTCCCAGAGCACCACTGGTATTGAGTGTGCTGCTTCATGCATCAAACCTGCACTGGTCATCTATTTTACATATGGTAACGTACATGTTTCAATGCTATTCTCTCACATCATCCCACCCTCGCCTTCTGCCACTGAGTCCAAAATCTGTGTCTCCTTTGATGCCCTGCAAGTAGAATCATCGGTTGCTGCTGCTGCTGCTGCTAAGTCACTCAGTCGTGTCCAGCTCTGTGCAACCCCATAGATGGCAGCCCACCAGCTCCCCCATCCCTGAGATTCTCCAGGTAGGAACACTGGAGTGGGTTGCCATTTCCCTCTCCAATGCATGAAAGTGAAAAGGGAAAGTGAAGTCGCTCAGTCGTGTCCGACTCTTCACGACCCCAAGGACTGCAGCCCACCAGGCTCCTCCATCCATGGGATTTTCCAGGCAAGAGTACTGGAGTGGGGTGCCATTGCCTTCTCTGAGGATTATCAGTACTGTCTTCTAAATTCTGCATACATGCATTAACATACAGTATATGTCTTTCTCTTTCTGACTTATTTCACTCTGTATAATAGGCTCCAGATTCATCCACCTCATTAGAACTAACTCAAATGTGCTCCTTTTTATAGCTGAGTTCAAAGGTCTGTCTAGTCAAGGCTATGGTTTTTCCAGTGGTCACGTATGGATGTGAGAGTTGGAGAGTGAAGAAAGCTGAGCGCCGAAGCATTGATGCTTTAGAACTGTGGTGTTCGAGAAGACTCTTGAGAGTCCCTTGGACTACAAGGAGATCCAACCAGTCCATTCTGAAGGAGATCAGCCCTGGGATTTCTTTGGAAGGAATGATGTTAAAGCTGAAACTCCAGTACTTTGGCCACCTCATGCAAAGAGTTGACTCACTGGAAAAGACTCTGATGCTGGGAGGGATTGGGGGCAGGAGGAGAAGGGAATGACAGAAGATGAGAAACGGCTGGATGGCATCAACGACTCGATGGACGTGACTTTGAGTGAATTCCAGGAGTTGGTGATGGACAGGGAGGCCTGGCGTGCTGTGATTCATGGGGTCACAAAGAGTCGGACATGACTGAGCAACTGAACTGAACTGAATATTTCATTGTTTATATGTACCACAACTTCCTTATCGATTCATCTGTTGTTTATTGTTTCAAGTGAATCTCATTTACAGACCATCATTACATTTTCATGTATTTTATGATTTTAGCTTATGACCTTCAATGCCATAGAACTTGTTTCTGAGAGACACGTGAGGCCTAAGTTGATAGGGTCATCCCCTAGAAAGGACCAATAGTTACTTTTGCCAATCACTTCAAGGCACTACTAACTCAAGAATACTTTAAATTCTCACCTCAAAGATTTTCAGACCACATATATAACATGGTTCAAGTCCTAAACCCTTATAAATCAAAGCTGTAAACCAAATTCTATACTCAGCCATATATGCCCTAGAATTACAAATACAACATACATTTATACTTATTTCCGGCAAAAAAAATTTTTAAAGAACTTATATCACATTTCATAGTTGTTCCCACTGATTTTATTAAATACCACAAAAAATAATATCTTACAAGTAAAACTGCATTTATATACATGTGTATCACTTAAAGGCAAATTAGAAAGGTAAAGTATTTTAAATATTCTCTTACCTGTTCAAGTGCCTGGGTTTTCTCTTGCTGTGTTTTCCTTGCAGCTTCCTTTTCAGCTTTGAGTGATGATGACGACACAGTTTTAACAGACATAAAATCAACAGTCATCCATTCATCCCTCTATTAAGAAAAAGAAGTCACTTCAGTATAAATTGATTAGAACAACACTAAACATTTAGTAATAAATTTTAGAGATCCTAGGGGCATTGAAACCTGGATTAAAGACACATGGCTGTATAATTTATTAGCAAGTTTCTTAGTCTCTGTAAGCCATAACTCTTCCCTGTAAAAATGGGTAAAAACACCTACATTTCAGGAATGCTGTAAGGAGTTAACAAGAAACTGACTTAAGGCATCTAGCTCAATGCCTGATACAAAACAGGCACTCAGACATTAGTTCTTCCCACCTTTCTTTCTTCACTGTTGCTAACAATATAAAAATAACAGTCTTCTTTGGCATATGAACTATAACCCAAAACTGTGACCTATTCAACTAAGAGCATTGCTAATAAAATTTTGGCATGCAGTGAAGGGAAAAACTGTGACTTGAACTCCACTAACTATAGAAAGGTCAGATAGATATAACAGTACAAAGCTTCAAGTACATAAGGGGAGAAGTACCACTTCCCTATCAACAATCAGAAGCAGAAAACCCTGAGAGACTAGACTAGGGATAAATGCTAACTTTCCCACAGGAGAAGAAACGAAGTTCAAAAGCTCAGCAGATTGCGTTATTGCTAAATTACTTGTAAATTTTTATTGTTTACAAAGTCTAATTTTTCTACTGAAGAAATTATACTAATTTCATTTTAACATTAACCTACTCTTGTAAGTTCACACTTGTTTAAAATCAGGTGGCTTACCTGAATAATCTGATTATCTTCTTTTTCTAACTTTTCATCTTTAATCTTCCAGGCCTTTTCCTTGCCAGGAGTCTGGGAGGGAACAGCCTCAACCCACTCATCTTCAGAGCTCTAAGAATATTTAGAATATAAGTAAAATTCTCAAATTTACATAGTTTCATATAAAAACTCTGTGTAGTTGCACTCTTTCATTTTTTCTCATCCCTAAAATACCAACCTTATTTGGGTTTCCAGTCTTTGCCCACTATACTTTCTAATCTCTAAATATTCCTCTTGGGGAACTAAATCCATTCTCATGGCTTAAACTACCACCAATTATGCTGACATCTTTCTAATTTATAAACCCTAAGTTTCAATAATTTAAACAACTGCCTACAACATTTAAATGCCACGCTGAACTCAGTAAGAACAAAAAGTAAACCCAGCATATACTTCTACAATACTTGTGCCTCTTCCTATATATTTGAATTAAGCATCACTACCCACCCACTTCCCCAAGTCAGAAGTTTCAGGATCATCTTGCCCCTGCCATCTAAACCTACTACTGTATTTCGAAAAGATTTCCAAACTATACCATACAGTGAACATCAAATGACCATCATGGGATCCACCTCCACCCCTGGCCAGAACTGACTGTTTCAGAGGTTGTTACCTAAACCAACTGATTTCAATCTTAGTCACTCTCCAGAAATCTGAAATGGTTTACTCTATAACTAAGGAGAACTGGAAAGACTGTGGCAGAGACCATTTCTACCATGAGGCACAGAATTCAGCAAAAATTTATCAGTATCAAGAAAAACAAAAACAGAACTAAGAGGGGAAGAAAAGGAAGATAGAAAGAAGGCTCATTAAAGCATTCATGACTCTAGGTCCAGGTATTTCCTAAAACCCACCTGCACTGCTATATGTCCTATGAGACTCTGCTGCTTTAATAGTGATGAAAGTGAAAGAGGAGAGTGAAAAAGTTAGCTTGAAACTCAACATTCAAAAAACTAAGATCATGGCATCTGGTCCCATCACTTCATGGAAAATACATGGGAAAAAATGGAAACAGTGACAGACTTTATTTTGGGGGACTCCAAAATCACTGCAGATGGCAACTGAAGCCATGAAATTAAAAGACACTTGCTCCTTGGAGGAAAAGTTATGACCAACTTAGAAAGCATATTCAAAAGCAGAGACATTACTTTACCAACAAAGGTCCTTCTAGTCAAAGCTATGGTTTTTCCAGTAGTCATGTATGGATGTGAGAGTTGGACTATAAAGAAAGCCAAGCGCTGAAGAATTGACGCTTTTGAGCAGTGGTGTTGGGACTCTTGAGAGTCCCTTGGACGGCAAGGAGATCCAACCAGTCCATTCTAAAGGAGATCAGTCGTGAATAATCAATGGAAGGACTGATGTTGAAGCTGAAGCTCCAATACTTTGGCCACCTGATCCAAAGAACTGACTCATTGGAAAAGATGCTGATGCTAAGCAAGATTGAAGGCAGGAGGAGAAGGGGACAACAGAGGATGAGATGGTTGGATGGCATCATGGATTTTATGGACATGAGTTTGAGCAAACTCCAGGAGTTGGTAATGGACAGGGAAGCCTGGCGTGCTGCAGTCCATTGGGTCGCAAAGAGTTGGACACAAATGAGCAACTGAAGTGACCTGAAATCAATTTACATTTGGTTTCTGTTACCTACAATCAATAGTTCCAACTAATATATACTCTTTCCTCCCCATCCTTAAAGCAACAGCCCTAGATCAGATCTGCTTATTTCTCATCTGGAAAAACCAAATTAGTCTCCATAACCCCTGTCTTTCCTGCTCCCTTTCATTCTCCAACTCCCACTCTAAATACATTTAGAGTAATGTAAAGGGCACATCTGGTCACAGTACTACTCTTCTCTGACTACCTGTCATAAAGACTACCTTTACTCCTCTTCCTTCTGACCAATAAAATTCAATTTTATTTAAAGATGTAACATGCCTCCCTTCCTGGAAAGTAAAGGCTTAATCAAATCTCCAATAAGGTGGAAATGAAAGTATTGTGTAGGACGTTCTAGAAGTTAAGAAAAAGAGGGCATCCTCTCTACTGTTATGTAATCTAAGAGGCACTTTTTAAAGACAACAGCATGACAAAACTAGAAGCCTTGGTCCCAGAAGGCCACACTACCATTAAGTTGTCTACCTGATTTCCTTTACATGAAAGAAAAGTTAACTACTTTTACATTATACACATTTTATATTAACCAACGGCTATTCTGAAGTTCTCTAATAAATACAAATGAATCTAATTTGATGATACATTTACTATTACTACTATAAACCAAACTTCATGGTTTACAAAATCCTATCAACCACTACAGCTTCATCTATTGTTTTATATAAGGCAGAGGAACCAGAGATCAAATTGCCAACATCTGCTGGATCATCGAAGAACCAAGAGAGTTCCAGAAAAACATCTATTTCTGCTTTACTGACTATGCCAAAGCTTTGACTATGTGGATCACAACAAACTGTGGAAAATTCTGAGAGATGGGAATACCAGACCACCTGACCTGCCTCTTGAGAAACCTATAGGCAGGTCAGGAAACAACAGTTAGAACTGGACATGGAACAACAGACTGGTTCCAAATAGGAAAAGGAGAACGTCAAGGCTGTATATTGTCACCCTGCTTATTTAACTTATATGCAGAGTACATCATGAAAAACGCTGGACTGGAAGAAGCACAAGCTGGAATCAAGATTGCCAGGAGAAATATCAATAACCTCAGATATGCAGATATGCACTTCCCTTATGGCAGAAAGTGAAAAGGAACTAAAAAGCCTCTTGATGAAAGTGAAAGAGGAAAGTGAAAAGTTGGCTTAAAGCTCAACATTCAGAAAACGAAGATCATAGCATCTGGTTCCATCACTTCATGGGAAATAGATGGGGGAAAC
>NW_011494504.1:368927-387419 GCF_000754665.1 Bison bison bison
AGATGGTGACGCCAGCCATGAAATTAAAAGACGCTTACTCCTTGGAAGGAAAGTTATGACCAACCTAGACAGCGTATTCAAAAGCAGAGTCATTACTTTGCCAACAAAGGTCCATCTAGTCAAGGCTATGGTTTTTCCAGTGGTCATGTATGGATGTGAGAGTTGGACTGTGAAGAAAGCTAAGCACCTAAGAATTGATGCTGATGAACTGCGTTGGAGAAGACTCTTGAGAGTCCCTTGGACTGCAAGGAGATCCAACCAATCCATCCTAAAGGGGATCAGTCCTGGGTGTTCATTGGAAAGAGCGATGCTGAAGCTGGAACTCCAATACTTTGGCCACTTCATGCAAAGAGTTGACTCATTAGAAAAGACCCTGATGCTGGGAGGGATTGGGGGCAGGAGGAGAAGGGGATGACAGAGGATGAGATGGCTGTATGGCATCACCGACTCGATGGACATTGGTTTGGGTAAACTCCGGGAGTTGGTGATGGACAGGGAGGCCTGGCGTGCTGTGACTCACGGGGTCACAGAGTCAGACACGACTGAGCGACTGAACTGAACTGAACTGAATCTAACACTGTTAAGTTCCTTATAGTTAAATTTACATACATATATACACAAACATACATGCACACACTTTTATACCATGTTCTTTCTTACTTCCATGCCTTTGCTCTCACAATTCCTTGTGCGCACACACCCCTATGTGCAAGGCTGATTCTTACTCATCCTTTAAATCTCAATTCCAGCGTCATTTCCTCAATAAACCTGCATATAAAATCCTTCTTCCCTAATACCCTGAAATGCCATGGCATCATGAGATTACATACTGAAAGTATGTTTCTACTTAATTAATGAGTTCCCCAAAAGTTCGAACTCTATATATTTATATTCCCCACGTATATGAAAGTATCTGGCAAAAAAGTCAGCATTCCATAAATGTGCATTAAAATTAGCTGAACTGACTCTTCCAACAACTCAAGGTAGAGACTTTGGGCAGCAGCCTGCATCCAAGCATTAAACATCAGGCGCTGAATGAAAGAAGCCTATGTGACACAGCTGACAGTCTTCCTCCTTTATACAACAATGACACATGGACCATTCTGTATAGCTCTCCTGCCTCCATTTCATCTGTATTAATTTTGTTGCTAATTTTCACTCTTATTCACTCACCTCACCACTTCAGCATGATTTATGTTCCCCTCCCCAAACACCATGACCTAAGTTCTCTTGCTGATTTTAATTTCAATTCTCCATCTTACCTTGAAGAATTTATAAACTATCAATGTGACTCTTGACCTAAGAGAGGTCCCAGGACTCTTCTTATGTGTAGCCATCATAATTAACCACACTCCTCTTCCCATCTAACAGTCAAAGCCTAAAGACAGAACCAAGACAGAAAAGTGCCACCAATGAAAATATACATATTTATATATATATATATATGTTATATATGCACATAAAATTCATAAAATTTATATATGTAAAATATAGGCTTTACATGTAATGTGTATATATATATATATAAATATGTATATTTCTCAAGGTACTTGAGGACTTCTGCATTGGTCATGAAAAAAATAAATGGCACATCAGATTAGAAATATACAGAAAAGAAAACAAAAGTAGAAAATATAAGAAACAACTGTTTCTAGACATTGACTCTCAGTTGTGCAGGACTATGATCACTGAGAAAAGAGAAACAAGTGAATGTTACAATTACACTCTACTGGTTCTTGCCTGCTGGCACTTTCTAGACAAAGGCACAAGGAGAGGTAATTCAAGCACAGTATGACAATCCCACTGAGTTAAAAGAAATAGAATTTTAACTTCATGATGACTGAGACAGAGTATCCATGAAAAGGAACCTACACAGAGAAAGAGTTCTAGAAAACTATATGAGACCCCTGTAGTCTTTAACTCAATAACAAACCGAACACGTTTACAATGTACGTCCATAAGGATACACAAAGAATAACTACCGTGTAAGAAACAATTATTAGAATAACTACCATATAAGGAACAATTATGCTATTTCCGGCAGAACAACGGTAAAGAATCCATTTGCCAATGCAGGAGATCCAAGAGATGCAGGTTCGATCCCTAGGTTGGGAAGATCCCCTGAGGTAGGAAATGGCAACCTGCTCCAGTATTCATACCTGGAAAATTCCAGAGACAGAGAAGCCTGATGAGCTACAGTCCATGGAGTTGCAAAGAGTCAGATACAACTGAGCACACACACATAAGCAGAGAGATCTCCAGAGCTCACAAACTGCCAGATCAGCAGAGAAACCACAAAACTAGAATTAAAATAGACTGGGAAAAAAACCTAGAAAAAAAAACCCTCGTGGCTCAGCTGGTAAAGAATCCTCCTGCAAGGCAGGAGATACGGGTTCAATCCCTGGGTTGGGAAGGTCCCCCTGGAGAAGGGAACAGCTACCCTCCAGTATTCTGACCTGTAGAATTCCATGGACCATGTTAAAAAAAAAAAAAAAGAAGAATGCTAAAAAAAACAACTAACCAAATGAAGCTAAGAGAAAGAAGAGAAAAAGGAATAAAAACAAATGGGACAAATAGAAAAGGGACTGGCAAGAAGAGAAAGTCAAACATATCTATAATTATATTAAACATAAATAATCTCAGCACTGTCTAATAGGATCTTTCTATATCTAAACCACCCAATATGGTAGCCACTAATCCAGCCATAGAGACTTCCCTGGCTGCTCAGATGGTAAAGCGTCTGCCTACAATGCAGGAGACCTGGGTTCAATCCCTGGGTCAGGAAGATCCTCTGGCGAAGGAAATGGCAACCCACTCCAGTACTCTTGCCTGGAAAATCCCATGGATGGAAGAGCCTGGTAGGCTACAGATGTGAAGTCGCAGAGAGTCAGACACGACTGAGCGACTTCACCTTACCTTACCTTAATCTAGCCATATGTGTCTGTGAACACAAAAAAATCTGGCTAGTGAGACTAAAGAAATGATCTTTCAACCTGATAACTTCAATAAATTTTGATTAAAAATTTAAAACTCAATGTGCCTATCACATTATATAGTGGAGAAAATTCCCTAATTTAAAAGGAAGAAATTGATCAGCTAAATAAAAAGGCAAGCCTTAAATATAGACTGTCCACAAGAAATACACTTTCAATGTAAAATAAAGATACATTAAAACTAAAAATTTTTAGTTTTTTATCTTTATTGTATCTTTATTGTATACCTTGATATATCTTTATTTTACATTGAAAGTGTATTTCTTATGGACAGTCTATATTTAAGGCTTGCCTTTTTATTTAGCTGATCAATTTCCACTAATACAGTATACTAACGCATATATATGGAATTTAGAAAGATGGTAACAATAACCCTGTATACGAGAAAGCAAAAGAGACACTGATGTATAGAACAGTCTTTTGGACTCTGTGGGAGAGGGACAGAGTGGGATGATTTGGGAGAATGGCATTGAAACATGTATGATATCATATATGAAACGAGTCACCAGTCCAGGTTCGATGCACGATACTGGATGCTTGGGGCTGGTGCACTGGGATGACCCAGAGGGATGGTATGGGGAGGGAGGAGGGAGGAGGGTTCAGGATGGGGAACACATGTATACCTGTGGCAGATTTCATGTTGATATATGGCAAAACCAATACAATATTGTAAAGTTAAAAAAAAAAAAAAAAAAACTAAAAAATTTTTTTAAAAAATATACCATGAAAGCAAAAATAGTAACACAACTAAAAAGGCTTTATTAACATGAGACAGAAGTAGGCCTTAAAGAAGAATATTATCAGAAATAAAGAGGAACATTTCATGATATTATAATCATCAATTCATCAACAAGATATAACTATCCTAAAAGTGTATTTACCTAACAAGACTTCAAAATACATGAGGTAAAACTGACAAAATCCGAAGAAGAAAGACAAATTCACAACACAGAGATTTTACACTATGAATAAACTTTCTCCCAAGTTGACATTCACAGAACACTACAACTATGTATATTCAGTATACAACTGAATATACATACGTTTCAATTTTACAAGAAATTTTCACCAAGATAGAGCATAGGCTAAGCCATAAACTCAGCCTCATAATTTTTTTAAAAAACTATAAGTTATACATAGTATGTTTTATGACAACTGAATTAAATTTGAAGCCAGAAACAAAAATGAAATGGGTTAAATCCACAAATTACTGGAAAAATTTAAAACTCATATACAGTCTGTAAGTTTAAAAAATAACAGTCAATTAGAAAATATTTTGAAAAGGATGACGATGAAAATATAACACCAAAATCAGTTACATGGAGATATAACAGTGCTAGGAGAAAAATCTGTAGATTATAAATACTCAATTAGAAAATAAGAAATGTTTAGAATGAAAGACCTATGTACCCACTTCAGGAAGTTAGAAAAAGAAAAGGAAATACAAAATATATAATAGAAAGAAATGGAAATAGAAAGACAATGGAAATCAACAGAATGTACACAAATGGAAAAATCAATGAAACTAAAAGGCAATTCTTTGAAAAAGATGATTAATAAAATTGATAAGCCTAAAACTATACTGACCAAGAAAACAAAGGAAAAATAGAAATAGCTAAAATCAGGAATGAAAGGAGGGAACGTAAATTCAACAATTTAGATGACATAAACAAATTCCTTGCAAATCTAAATTACCATAACTCAAGAATAAAGAGAAAACATTTAATACAGATTTTAACAGAATTAAATTTGCACTTTAAGCATCCCACAAAGAAAACACTAGGCCCAAACAGTCTGACTAGTAAGCTTTAACAATCATTTAAGGAAGAAGCCACTCCAATCTTAACACAAACTTTTCTACAAACAGAAGAAAAGGGAATTTTTTTCTAATTCATATGTGAGGCCAGGATTCCCTTAACACTAAAACCCAATATCCCTCATAAACACTGATGCAAAACTTCTCAACCAACTGTGGGCAAATCAAATCATAAAGAAACATATTCAGTAAAATTCAAATGTAAATATATATAAATAAAATATTTTATAAAGAAAAATGACCAAACAGTGTTTATCCCAGGAATTCAGCTTCCTGTTACATTAAAAAAGTTAACCTATGTAATTCTTCATGTTAACAGAATAAAAGAGAAAAATCATGATTACATTAATAGATGTGTAAAAGTAATTTGACAAAATCCAATGCTTATTCGATACACCAACTCTTAGGAAAAAATTAAAATAGAGAAGAATTTACTTAATCTAAAAGGGCATACATGAAAAGCCCACAGCTAACATCATGCTTTCAGGTGAAAGATACTTTCCACTTAAGGAACAGGTAAGGAGGTCCAGCCTCATCACTTCTATTGAACACTATACTGAAGTCCTAGCTAGTGAAATAAAATATTAACAAATGAGGTAAAAGGCATAGAGATTGGAAAGAAAAAAAAAGTGTCTTTACTCACACATAACACAATCATATACTAAGAAATCAACCAAAAAAAGCTAACACTAGTACTTGTGAATTTAGGAAGGTGACAAGATACAGGCAAATATGCAAGAATCTATTGTAAAGACATATACTAGCTGCCAATACAAGAAAAACAAAATTTATTTTTAATTCCATTTCCAACAGCACTCCAAGAAAATAAAATATAAAAATATAGCAAAAGATGATAGTAAGACCTCTACACTGAAAATATCAGAAAACTGTGAGAGAAATTTTTAAAAACTTTGAAAGATAGATATACCATATGCATGATGGGTTGCATGACTCTATTTTAAGATATTAATTGTCTCAAAATCGATCTATTGATGCAAAACAATTCCAATCAAAACATCAGTAGCCACTTTTGCTGAAAATGATAAGTGATTATAAAATTTACTTTAAAAATGCAAATACCCTAGAGTACCAAAACACTTTTTAAAAAGAACAAAATCATAGAACTTACACTACTTTATTCCAAGACTTACCCTAGAATTGCCGTAATTAAGACCAAGGAGAGACATGCAAGTCAACGGAACAGAAGAGTCTAGAAATTATCCCACAAATATATATGCTCAATTGTATTTAAAACACAGGAGCCTAAGTAATTTAACAGAGAAAGGTTAGCCTTCTCAACAAATGATGCTGGAACATGTGGAAATTCATATGGAAAAAAATTAAACTTTGACACTTACTACATACCATAAACAAAAATTACTCAAAATGAATTACTGACAAAAAAGCCAAAGCTACAAAATTTCTTGAAAAAAACATAGGAAAAAATCTTCACAACCTTGAGATGTACAAAAGTTAGGACATCAAAAGCAGTAATGAGGAGAAATTAATGGTAAAAGAACATAATTGATAAACTGGAGTTCATAAAAGAAAACAGAATGGCCAATAAAGATTTAAATAAATGCTCCACATCATTGATCTTCAAGGAAATATCACATGAAATAACTACACACAGTAGGATGGCTAGAAAACTACAAAGACTGAATATTCCAAGTGCTCTTCAAGATGCAGAATAACTGGAACTCTTATAAACTGCTGGAAGGAGTATAAAATGGTCCAAACACTTTGGAAAACAATGGTATTTTTCCAAGAGAAAAACATGTCCACAAAAAGACTTGTAAACATTCACAGTAGCTTTATTCAGTGTTTTTTAGTTACTAAGTTGGGCCCAACTCTTTGCAATCCCATGGACTATGGCTCACTAGGCTCCTCTGCCCATGGGATTTCACAGCAAGAATACCCCCATCTATTTGCCATGAAGTGATGGGACCGGATGCCATGATCTTAGTTTTCTGAATGTTGAACTTTAAGCCAATGTTTTCACTCTCCTCTTTCAGTTTCAAGAGGCTCTTTACTTCTTCACTTTCTGCCTTAAGCGTGGTGTCATCTGCATATCTGAGGTTATTGATATTTCTCCCAGTAATCTTGATTCTAGCTTGTGCTTCATCCAGGCTGGCATTTCGCATGATGTACTCTGCATGTAAGTTAAATAAGCAGGGTGACAATACACAGCCTTAATGTACTTCTTTCCCAATTTGGAACCAGTCAATTGTTCCATATCTGGTCCTAACTGTTGCTTCTTGACCGGCATATACAGGAGGCAGGTCAGCTGGTCTGGTATTCCCATCTCTTTAAGAATTTTCCAGTTTGTTGTGATCCACACAGTCAAAGGCTTTAGCATAGTCAATGAAGCAGAAGTAGATGTTTTTCTGAAATTCTCTTGCTTTTCCTATGATCCAATGTAAGTTGGCAATTTGATCTCTGGTTCCTCTGCCTTTTCTAAACCCAGCTTGAACATCTGGAACTTCTCGGTTCACGTACTGTTGAAACCCAGCTTGGAGAATTTTCAGCATTACTTTGCAAGCAAGTGAGAGGAATGCAATTGCACACTGGTTTTAACATTATTGCCTTTCTTTGGGATCAAATGAAAACTGACCTTTTCCAGTCCTGTGGCCACTACTAAGTTTTCCAAATTTGCTGGCATATTAGTCATATTAGCCACAAACTAAAAAACAACTCAAATGACTCTGAACAGATGAAATAGACAAGCAAATTATGGTATATCTACATACTGTAATATAGCAAAAAAGAGAAAAGAAATACTGATACATGCAATCACTTGAGTTGCAAAAATGTAACGTCAAGCCAAAGAATCACAACATAAAAAAGATTGTATTATAGTCGACCCTTGAACAGTGTGGGGCTTAGAGGTGCCTACCCTCTGTGCAGTGGAAAACGAACATGTAACTTTACAGTTGGCCGTCCGTATCTACAGGTCCACATCTGCAGATTTAACCAACCAACTGTGGATTATGTAGTACTATAGTATATATTTCTCAAAAAAGAGCCACATATAAATGCACCTATACAATCCAAACTGATGTTGTTCAAGGATTAACCATATATGAATATTTATGCTGCTGCTGTGTTATGCTTCGGAGAAGGCAACGGAAACCCACTCCACTCTTGCCTGGAAAATCCCATGAACGGAAGAGCCTGGTAGGCTGCAGTCCATGCGGTCACGAAGAGTTGGACACAACTGAGTGACTTCACTTTCACTTTCCACTTTCATGCATTGGAGAAGGAAATAGCAACCCACTCCAGTGTTCTTGGCTGGAGAATCCCAGGGATGGTGGAGCCTGGTGGGCTGCCATCTATGGGGTCGCACAGAGTCAGACACGACTGAAGCGACTTAGCAGCAGCAGCAGCAGCAGCTGTGTTATGCTTAGTCGCTCAGTCATATCTCACTCTTTGTGACCCCATGGACTGTAGCCCGTCAGACTCCTCTGTCCATGGGCTTCTCTAAGCAAAAACACTAGAGTGGGCTGCTGTGCCCTCCTCCAGGGGATCTTTCCAACCCAGAAATCGAACCAGGGTCTCCCGCATTGCAGGCGGATTCTTTACCACCTAAGCTACCGGGGAAGCCCATGTGAATATTTATATGGAATCCCAATATAGGGAAAACAAATCTATAGAGTGATAAAGCAGACCTATCGTTGGCCAGAGAGGAGGAAGAAGAGGGAGGGTGAGAAAGAAGAGGGAGGGTGAGGAAGAACTGATTGCAAAGAGCCATGAGGAACTTTATGGGGAATGGAAATGCTCTATACCTTAACTGATAGGGCTAACCAGATATAAGAATTAAACAGTAGACTTATTAGAGGATTATTTTATTATTTATAAATTATACCTCAGCAAAACTGATTTTAAAAGTTAAAAAAAAAAATCAAGAGACTGTGACAGGCAAGCCATGCTTTCCAGTCTCACATGGATCTTCAAGGGTTCCCATTTGCTTCTATTACTACCTAAGCAAAGTTGTTTCAAATCTACACAATTTCCTCAATCCCTCTATCCTACTTCTACTCTCAAGTTGTCTTCTCATATGATGATTTTACCTTCCACTTCATAAAGGAAACAGAACATCAAGCATAAATACCATCAATAATCTGTTTGCTTTATTTATCTGCTACTTCCTCTTCATTTATCTGTGTTTATGTACATCTTTATTACTTCCCTGCTAAGAAGTACATCTTTATTACTTTCCTGCTAAGAAGACAAGGTGCTCCTCCTTCCATTAAGATTACCCCTTCCTCTGAAACCTTGCTCACCCAAATGCATCATTCTCAAGAATATCTAAGCCTGTCTCCATAAAACATTTTCTCAAAAAGAGTTCCCAACCAACCTGATTCCCCAAACTATTCTTCTTTCTTTCCTTTCACTGTCAGTGTAAATTTTTCTTTACTTCTTCAGTCAACCTCAATGTGATGTGGGCACTGAGCATTCATTCAAATTACTCTCTGTAAGGTATGTTACACAACTTTAAAGGCAGTACAAATGTGCATGCTATATGTGGCAACAATAACAACAACAATAGAACAACAACAATAAAAAGAAAACAAAGAATGGGACAGTGAGTCTCTGATAAAGGGAAGCAAGTGCCCTTAATCAAATGGCATAAATGATTAGTCACCCTGACACATATATCCCAGGGGATGGGGATTCTTAACAGCTGTGATACTTGTGTAAATTTCTGATAGTTTTATAAACTCCACTGAAATAAACAACTTTGTATATAAATTTCTTATTGAAGAGAAGATCAGTTTTATCAGATTCTCAATGAAGTCAGCAACTCAATCCCACAATTGTGGAAACATTACCCCTATTTTGCTTTTCCTTTAAGATTTTCCAACTCCCTTTGTCCTGAGCTATATTCAAAAGAATTTTATTTTCTATATAATATTCCTACCATTACAAAACATGCTGGATACTTGATAAAACTATCCAGCTGTATTTCTCACTGTGAATGAAGATGTTTCATTCTCACTGTAAAGAACAACTCTCACTGTAAAGCTGTAAAGAACAACACTGCATAGGAACCTGGAATGTTAGGCCCATGAATCAAGGTAAATTAGATGTGATCAAGAAGAAGATGGCAAGAGTAAACATCAACATCTTAGGAATCAGTGAACTAAAATGGACGAGGATGGGAGAATTAAATTCAGATGACCACTGTATCTACTACTGTGGGGAAGAATTCCTTACAAGAAATGGAGTAGCCCTGAGTCAAAAAAAGAATCTGAAATGCAGTACTTGGGTACAACCTCGAAAATGACAGAACAATCTAAGTTCATTTCCAAGACAAACCATTCAACATCACAGTAATTCAAGTCTATGCCCCAACAACTGATGCTGAAGAACGTGAAGCTGACCAGTTCTATGAAGACCTACACCACCTTCTAAAACTAATATCAAAAAAAAAGAGATGCTCTTTTCCTCACAGAGGATTGGAATGCAAAAGCAGCAAATCAAGAGATACCCGGAGTAACAGGCAAGTTTGGCCTTGGAGTAAAAAATGAAGCAGGGCAAAGGCTAACAGTTTTCTCAAGAACACGACAGTAATACCAAACCATTTTCCAACAATCCAAGACACAATTCTACACATGGAGATCATCAGATGATCAATACCTAAAGCAGATTGATATATTCTTAGCAGCTGAAGACGGAGAAGTCATCAAAAGTCAGTCAGCAAAACAGGACCTGGAGCTGACTGTGGCTCTGAGCTCCTCATTGCAAAATTCAGGTTTAAATTGAAGAAAGTAGAGAAAACCATTAGGCCATTCGGGTATGATCTAAATCAAATCCCTTATGATTATACAGTGGATGTGACAAATAGATTTAAAAGATTATATCTGGTAAAAAGAGTGCCTAAAGAACTATGGATGGAGGTTCATAACATTGTACAGGAGGCAGTGACTAAAACCATCCCAAAGAAAAACAAATACAAGAAGGCAAAGTGGTTATCTGAGGAAGCTTTACAAATAGCTGAAGAAAGAAAAGAAGGGAAAGGCAAGAGAAAGGGAAAGATACACCTAACTGAATGCAGAGCTCCAGAGAATAGCAAGGAGATATAAGGCCTTCTTAAATGAACAATGCAAAGAAACAGAAGAAAACAATCAAATGGGAAAGACTAGAAATCTCTTCAAGAAAACTGGAGATATTAAGGGACATTTCATGCAAGAATGGACATAATAAAGGACAGGAACAGTCAAGATCTAACAGAAGCAGAAGAAATTAAGAAGAGGTGCCAAGAATACACAGAAGAACTGCACAAAAAAGGGTCTCAATGACCCACATAAGCACGATGGTATGGTCACTCACCTAGAACCCAACGTCCGGGAGCATGATGTCAAGTGGGCCTTAGGAGGCATCACTACAAACAAAGATAGTAGAGATGACGGAATTCCAGCTGAGCTACTTTCAAATGATAAAAAATGATATTGAAAAGGTGTTGCACTCAACATGTCAGCAAATCTGGAAAACTCAGTAGTAGCCACAAGACTGAAAAAGGTCTGTTTTCATTCCAATTCCAAATAAGAGCAATGCCAAAGAATGTTCAAATTACCATACAATTGCACTCATTTCATATGCTAGCAGAATTATGCTCAAAATCCTTCAAACCAGGCTTTAGTAGTATGTGAACTGAGAACTTCTAGATATACAAACTGCATTTAGAAAAGGCAGAGGAACCAGAAATCAAACTGCCAACATTTGTTGGATCGTAGAAAAAGCAAGAGAATTGCAAAAAAATATCTGCTTCATTGACTACACTAAAGCCTTTGAATTTGTGGATCACAACAAACTGTGGACAACTCTTAAAGAGATGGAAATACCAAACCATCTTATCTGTCTCCTGAGAAACCTGTATGGGAGTCAAGAAGCAACAGTCAGAACCAGACATGGAACAATGGACTGGTTCAAAATTGGGAAAGGAGACTGACAAGGCTGTATACTGTCACTCTGCTTATTTAAATTAAATGCAGAGTACATCATGTGAAACACCAGGCTGGATGAATCACAAGCTGGCATCAAGACTACTGGGATCAACATCAACAACCTCAGATATGCACATGGCATATCTGCCACTTTAATGACAGAAAGTAAAGGGGATCTAAAGAGCCTCCTGATGAGGGTGAAAGAGGAGAGTGAAAAAGCTGGCTTGAAACTCAACATGAAAAAAACTAAGACTGTAGCATCCGGTCCCATCATTTCATGGCAAATAAAAGGGTGAAAACTGGTAGCAATGACAAAATTTATTTTCTTGAGCTCCAAAATCAGCACAGATGGTGACTGTGGCCATGAAATTAAAAGATGTTTGCTCCTTGGTAGGAAAGCTATGATAAATCTCAGAAGTACATTAAAAAGCAGAGATATCACTTTGCTGACAAAGGTCCATATAGTCAAAGCTATGGTTTTCCCAGTAGTGATGTCCAGATACGAGAGCTGGACCATAAAGAAGGCTAAGCACCAAAGAATTGGTACTTTCAAATTGTGGTGCTAGAGAAGATTCTTGAGAGTCCTTTGGACTGCAAGGAGATCAAACCAGCCACTCCTAAAGGAAATCAACCCTGAACTGGAAGGACTGTTGCTGAAGCTGAAGCTCCAATACTTCAGCCACCTAATTCAAAGAGTCAACTCATTGGAAAAGAACTTGATACTGGCAAAGACTGAAGGCAAAAGGAGAAGGGGGCAGCACAGGATAAGACAGTCAGATTGCATCAACAACTCAATGGATATGAATGTGAGCAAACTCCAGGACATAGTGGAGGACAGAGTCTGGTGTGCTGTAGTCCATGGAGTAGCAAAGAGTCGGATACGACTTAGCGACTAAAACAACAACATTCTTATATAAAACAAGCTTTCGTGAGCCAATTATCATCTCAGGGCATACTGCCAAAATTTAATTTCTGAAACTACAAGAGGGCCAGACTGGACTGACTTTTTGGAGTCCAGTCTGGCCCTCTCATGAAGACTCATCTGTATAATCCTCTGAAGAGCATACCTAGGAGTGCAATTATCACTAAACACCTCCAGCTCATCTCATTAAGCACCACATACTTTTCTCTTCCTGAAAATAACCATGAGGGTTTGCCTTGCTTTCCTTTCTTTTGTGAGTCCTCTCATCCAAAACCTGGCTAGAGACACAACAGATCCAGCATTCTCTTCCTTTCTGTCCCAAAGATAAATATACAAATACAACCCATTTTAAACACTTAATTGTTAATGTCTATGAAAAACAAACTGAGGTAACAAACTGAAAAGTCTTGGTACTCTTTCCCTTATTTTATGGTACTATTTTTACTCCCCTTTCACTCTTTCCTGTTTCTCCTAATTTTCCAACTGCTTCTACTTAAAATCCTTTACTTGCTGTCTGCCTTCTCAGTATTGGTATTCTTCCTTCTTTTCAGTTTCCCAAGGCAATTCATCCATTTTAATGGCTTTAAACAGCAATGACTCTCCAATCGTATCTTGATCCTCTAGCCCTTATCTAAAACCTAAGATCCATATTTCTACCATTTCCTGTACACCTCCAAGTAGATGACTCCCAAGCATTTTCTTGGGAGTGTACCTTCACTAGTAATATTTCCTAAGTTCTCACATGTATTTTAGGTCCCATATGTTGCTCCTTTACATACAATATTCTCAAGTAGCTTCTTTGGTTAGTTTTAGCACATACTTACTGATGAACTGTCGGTTGACTCATTTTTTTCACACTTTTGTTTCTTGCTCTTTTTTTTCTTCTCTTTCTTTACTTTTTTTGAATGCTTGTCTTTTTTCTTCTTTTTCTTCACACGGTCTTCCTATAAATAATCAGTTTGAAGGGGCAAGAATTTAGTTTTAGCTTACTTTAAAAAGTAAGTATTTTGAGGAAAAGATCTATGTCCTAAAACACTTTAAATCTTTCATGAGAGGAGACAAGGAATATGATTAAATAAATAGCTTCTTCTAAAAAATTGTGACATGCTTCTATAATATATGCAGTACTAATAAACCATATAACTAAAATTTCTTGGAAAAATACAAGGAAAGTTTAAATGTATTTGTAAATATATTGACAGACAGATATAATCAAACATATATATGAAAACACAGTGTGTGTATATCTCCTTCAACGAGCCCAAGAGAATTTATAGATTATGAACCACATGAAATCTAACAAGACAGCATAAACTGTGGGAAGAGAAAGCAAGAATTGAGACATCCCCCTTTAAAAAAAAAAAGCATCACATTAAGTTTAAAACACATAACACTTTAGATCCATAAACTTAACACAAGTGGACTGGAAACTTGGATCTAAGCTTTCTACCAGCCAACTCAACTAATACAATCTTTCCAATATCATGTCCAAAATATTAATATATACTACTCTAGCCAGAGAGACAAATATTCAGTACTGTCAACTATGTGGTATTCATTCTGTAACTTGTAAAAAAGAGTTTATAAACTTGTTCTTCCAGTATTAACTTGAATAAGTGCAAAAAAAAAAAAAAAAAAAAAAAGCTTACACCAAGTAAGGCTGCTAGTATTTACCTGTGAGATTTGTTCAACTCTCTTAATCACATCAGGTAGCATCCATGTTTCCTCACCCCGAAGTCGTTTCAGTTCTTTACGCCTTTCTTCCTTTTCAAAATTGGCTTTAGCCTAAAACCGTGAAAAAAATAAAAATTAACAATTGACCCACCTACTTCTCACCAAAAAAGCAAAACAGAAACCTCCCCCACTTTCATGTAAGGCTCACCACAATTTGCTTCTATCAAAGTCTGTGTGCATGTGCAGTAAGACACTTCAGTCATGACAGACTCTTTGCAACCCCATGGACTGTAGCTTGTCAGGCTCCTCTGTCCATGGGATTCTCCTCACAAGAATACTGGAGCGGATTGTCATGCCCTCCTCCAGAGCATCTCCCCAAACCTTGGGACTGAATCCGCATCTCTTACATCTCCTGCACTGGCAGGTGGGTTCTTTACCACTACCACCACCTGGGAAGCCCCTACCAAAGTGTAAGAAAGATTAAAAACAACAAATTCTCCTTCCACATTACCAACTGCATTATCAGTTAGCAATCACTAGTGAAATGAGCCAGACTTCCCTGGTAGCTCAGCTAGTAAAGAATCCGCCTGCATGTGGAAGACCTGGATTCAATCCCTGAGTTTGGAAGATCCCCTGAAGGAGGGCATGGCAATCCACTCCAGTATTCCTGCCTGGAGAACCTCATGGACAGAGGAGCTGGGTGGACTACAGACCATAGGGTCACAAACAGTCAGACACGACTGCAAGAGGAAGCAAAGCACAGTACAGTGAAATGAGCCACCAAGCAAGGACAGAATCTTGGGACCTACTGTAGACCTCTTCCTCTCCCCTAAGCTCCCTACCTCAAAAATGACTTGAATCTCTTTTCCCTTCGCTATCCCACTGATAGTGCCTGATACTTCTGTAACTGTTAGGAGACTGACCTCCATACCTTCGGTCTGCAACGTCCATAATCCTCTACCCACACCCTCAAAATGCTTCAAAAAGAATAACCTTTCTAAAAACAAATGATCATATTGATAAGTTTTTATCATTCAAAAACAGTCAAACTAAGTAATAGCTTCCTAAGAAGCTGTTCCTGCCTTTTCATTTTCTCCCCAAATTTCAAAGCTAGGATTGGTCCTTCTCAAAATTCTATACATAGCTATACTATAAAATTTATAATAGTTTACAAATCCACTCCCTCCAAAAACTGCCTGAAATATCAGAGACAAGGATGAAGGATATTTATTATACACATATATTACGTATGCTGAAATCAGGGACCACCAACCTTTCACTTCTGTAAGACTTATTGCCCTTTTCTTCCCCTGTAAAATCTGACTGCAGTCATTATAACTTCTTCCTGTCTCCTATACCGGTTCCTTATTTGCATTTAATAGAGAAGGAAATGGCAACCCACTCCAGTGTTCTTGCCTGGAGAATCCCAGGGACGGGGGAGCCTGGTGGGCTGCCGTCTGTGGGGTCGCACAGAGTCGGACACGACTGAAGCGACTTAGCAGCAGCAGCAGCAGCATTTAAATGTGTTTTAAACGGTTATAGCTTAAAACAGATAAAATAATGATCATCACTTGTTTCACCTTACATTGTTCTCTAACTCCAACTTTTCCCCTTCACACTTCTTTTCCCCTACCACACTTCTCACATCTTATGAGCTAAGTCAATAGTACAGTTTACTTCCTCCCTTCCTTATTTTACCTCTACTCATTTCAATCTTAATGAAAAACACGTTTCTCAACTTTTTCGAGGGGCTAAATTTTTTAGATCTCTGTCTCAATCGCTGTTTGGTTCAGTACGGGTTTGCAATAAGCCGGATAACTGACACAAATAACTTAAAAGGAGAATGAAAGGATCTACTCTAACGTGCCTCACACGAGTTTCTGAAAACGGAAAATTTCATTTCAGATATAGCATGAGGGAGGACTCAAGCTGTAAGATATGCAGGGAAAACAGTGGGGTCCCTCGAAAGTGCGCAGCACAGGTGATCAGGTGCTAGAAATGTCAAGCACGGATGCTTTTAAAGATAAGGAACGTCAGAGGAAAGAAAAGAAGTTTTCTGGAAAAGAATATGAGCAACTGGAGCCTTCCAGAGCATCTAAGAGGCAAAGGATACCCAATAGTGTGTGAGCATCCCAAAGGAAAACATCTATCCCCACACAACTAGATAAGGTAAGATACTAAGGAAATGAATCAAGAAAGGGTGCGGGGAGGCAGGAGAGCTAGACGCCTAACTCCCAGAAGGCCTCCACCGGCAATTCTAAATGATTCCCAAAGCCTCAAAACTGAGGTACCTGGCGCAACACCTCGCTCCTGGCACTTCGAATCTGTTCCTTACGCTCTTCGACGCTACTCTCACTTTCAAATCTAACCCCGGCAGCCGCCATAGTTGTTGTCGTAAAGCTAGGAAGCCGGCACAAAAATCTCGGTTTACGACTGTCGTAATTCAGTAATCAAACCGGGACTTCCGACTAGAGGGAGGAGGGAATCTGCGCCACCAAAAGAGCATGCGCAAACTGTTGCTTATTATTTCGGTTAATATCTAACCCTTAGGTTCGGAGAAGGCAATGGCACTCAACTCCAGTACTCTTGCCTGTAAAATCCATGGACACAGGAGCTAAGTAGGCTGCAGTTCATGGGGTCGCTGGGAGTCGGACACGACTGAGCGACTTCACTTTCACTTTTTACTTTCATGCATTGGAGGAGGTGGCAATCCACTCCAGTGTTCTTGCCTGGACAATACCAGTGGCGGAGAAGCCTGGTGGGATGCCGTCTCTGGGGTCGCACAGAGTCGGACACGACTGAAGCGACTTAGCAGCAGCAGTAGCAATAGGTTTGCAAGAAACAGAAGGTTAAAGTCAAGGAGTTACCCTGAACAGGACTTGTGTCAGCGTACATTTATTACGCAGTTTGCACGGGACTGACGCCATGTCACAGCTGAAGTGAAGTCGCTAGTCGTGTCCGACTCAGCGACCCCATGGAGTGTAGCCTGCCACACTCGTAGGATTTTCCATGTGATTTTCCAGGCAAGACTTAAGTCAAGGGGTTACCCTCCTTCGTATATTGGGGTTGCCCTGAACAGGACTTGTGTCCTCGTACATTTATTACGCAGTTTGCACGGGACTGACGGCATTTCATAGCTGAAGTGAAGTCGCTCAGTCGTGTCCGACTCTTCACGACCCCATGGACTGCAGCCTCCCAGGCTCCTCCGTCCATGGGATTTTCCAGGGAAGAGTACTGGAGTGGGGTGCCATTGCCTTCTCCTTCAGTTCAGTTCAGTTCAGTTCATTCGCTCAGTTGTGTCTGACTCTTTGCGATGCCATGAATCACAGCACGCCAGGCCTCCCTGTCCATCCCCATCTCCTGGAGTTCACTCAGACTCATGTCCATCGAGTCGGTGATGCCATCCAGCCATGTCATCTTCTGTCATCCCCTTCTCCTCCTGCCCCCAATCCCTCCCAGTATCAGAGTCTTTAACAAGCAGTCAACTCTTTGCATGAGGTGGCCAAAGTACTGGAGTTTCAGCTTCAGCATCATTCCTTCCAAACAACACCCAGGGCTGATCTCCTTTAGAATGGACTTTAGAATGGATCTCCTTGCAGTCCAAGGGACTCTCAAGAGTCTTCTCCAACACCACAGTTCAAAAGCATCAATTCTTCAGCACTCAGCTTTCTTCACAGTCCAACTCTCGCATCCATACATGACCACTGGAAAAACCATAGCCTTGACTAGATGGACCTTTGTTGGCAAAGGAATGTCTCTGCTTTTCAATATGCTATCTAGGTTGGTCATAACTTTTCTTCCAAGCAGCAAGCATCTTTTAATTTCATGGCTGCAGGCACCATCTGCAGTGATTTTGGAGCCCCAAAAAATTAAGTCTGACACTGTTTCCACTGTTTCCCCATCTATTTCCCATGAAGTGATGGGACCAGATGCCATGATCTTAGTTTTATGAATGTTGAGCTTTATGCCAACTTTTTCACTCTCCACTTTCACTTTCATCAAGAGGCTTTTGAGTTCCTCTTCACTTTCTGCCATAAGGGTGGTGTCATCTGCATATCTGAGGTTATTGATATTTCTCCCAGCAATCTTGATTCCAGCTTGTGCTTCTTCCAGCCCAGCGTTTCTCATGATGTACTCTGC
>NW_011494504.1:387519-389045 GCF_000754665.1 Bison bison bison
CAGCAGTTTATTGTGATCCACACAGTCAAAGGCTTTGGCATAGTCAATAAAGCAGAAATAGATGTTTTTCTGGAACTCTCTTGCTTTTTCCATGATCCAGCGGATGTTGGCAATTTGATCTCTGGTTCCTCTGCCTTTTCTAAAACCAGCTTGAACATCTGGAAGTTCACAGTTCACATATTACTGATGCCTGCCTTGGAGAATTTTGAGCATTACTTTACTAGCGTGTGAGATGAGTGAGATTGTGCTGTAGTTTGAGCATTCTTTGGCATTGCCTTTCTTTGGGATTGGAATGAAAACTGACCTTTTCCAGTCCTGTGGCCACTGCTGAGTTTTCCAAATTTGCTGGCATATTGAGTGCAGCACTTTCACAGCATCATCTTTCAGGATTTGAAATAGCTCAACTGGAATTCCATCACCTCCACTAGCTTTGTTCGTAGTGATGCTTTCTAAGGCCCACTTGACTTCACATTCCAGGATGTCTGGCTCTAGGTGAGTGATCATACCATCGTGATTATCTTGGCCGTGAAGATCTTTTTTGTCCTTATCTCCCCTTAAAACTTTCTGCAGTGTGCTTGGTTCGGGCAGATTAAAGGTACATGTTGCAAAAATTTCTACCAAAGTGCCCTTATCGAGAAAGAGGTTTCCCTGTTCTGGAGGAATGGACTAAAGGAAGGCTGGCCAGAAAGACAGTGCAAGTTAGCAGGAGAGAAGACTTGCTTTGAAGAGTCAGTATTTTGCTTTGGTGGATTTTTTTTTTTTAAACACAGTATATGAAAAAGTCATGTGAATTTTGCATTGTACTTCATAATTTATACTTCTTTAAAGTGTAACATTTTTTCTGACCTCATATTGTTTGTTCATACTGTCTCAGTAACAAGTGAAAAAAAAAAGGAATGAGTTTTTTTCTTCCCTTTCCAGACACTAAAGGAGATAAAAGAGAACAGCGAGCAGGCCTGAGTATTCCTAGTTTTGTTTTTTTGTTTTTGTTTACTTTAACAGCTTCTAACTCTGAATGTAACTGAATTTGCTCTTCTGCCCCTTAACTCTGCAGGAGCTACACTTCACACCTATTTTCCTTTGACTCTGTGTTAAATACATCCACTATCTGGTGTGAAGGAGAAGGGGGCATCAAAGGATGAGAAGGCTGGATGGCATCATCAATACAATGCACAAGAACTTGGGCATGGGAGATGGTGAGGGACAGGGAGGCCTGGCATGCTGCAATCCATGGGGTCAAAGAGAGTAGGACGTGACTGGGTGATTGAACAGCAACATCTGGTGTTTAACCTTACAATACCCTTCCCCTTATAGTTGCTTATCAGAAAGAAGGCTGCAGAACCACCCAAATGCCAGACTCAATTGCTGGATTACTAACAACAGCCTATGGCTGAAACAATGCAAGGAGAAGAAATTTAGATTCCAACACCATTTCCTTTAGGATGGACTGGTTGGACCCCCTTGCAGTCCAAGGGACTCTCAAGAGTCTTCTCCAACACCACAGTTCAAAAGCATCATTTCTTTGG
>NW_011494504.1:389746-389912 GCF_000754665.1 Bison bison bison
ACTGCTAAGTCACTTCAGTCGTGTCCGACTCTGTGCGACCCCATAGACGGCAGCCCACCTGGCTCCGCCATCCCCAGGACTCTCCAGGCAAGAACACTGGAGTGGGTTGCCATTTCCTTCTCCAATGCATGAAAGCGAAAAGTGAAAGTGAAGTCACTCAGTCGCT
>NW_011494504.1:390214-394436 GCF_000754665.1 Bison bison bison
CCTAAAAGTCAAGAGTTAACGTTTTATTGAACGGAACTTTTAGGATTTCAAGCCTAGGAGACAGTATCTCAAGTAACCCTGATAAACTGCTCTGAGGAGGCAAGGAGAATAGTCATGATATACAGAAGTTTTGCAACAAATGGCAAACATCAAAAGATGATTAGTTAAAGAAAACCAGATATGTCAACTTAAGGGATTTAGCACTTTTCTATGTATGGAAAGATGCATAAGTCTGGGCTCTTGAAATCATTTCTTTGATATGCACCTCAGCTATCTCATGCCAGTATCTTATGTTTCCATATTCTGAGTTTCCTCAGGATTCACCATGGGGAGCAGCCATGGCCTCTAGATGGCAAGTATTCTTTTCTTCCCAGAGATTCCCTCCGGGTTCAGCAGCTCACCATACACTGTGGCTATAATGTCTGATGACTTCGACCTTTGTTAACTGATATGGCAAGTGATATTCCATTTAACAGGTAATTATGCTTTCTTTTCAAGTTTCATAGAACTGAATTTGTGTTTGCAGGGAACTTTCCAAGGAGTTTCTACTTCACCTATCTGTGAAAATCTTTTTTTTCTTCTTCTTACTTTTTATCTTGTATTGGGGTGCAGGTCAGGAAGCAACAGTTAGAACTGGACATGGAACAACAGACTGGTTCCAAATAGAGAAAAGGAGTATGTCAAGGCTGTATATTTTTCACCCTGCTTATTTAACTTCTATGCAGAGTACATCATGAGAAACACTGGGCTGGAAGAAGCACAAGCTGGAATCAAGATTGCCAGGAGAAATATCAATAACCTCAGATATGCAGATGATACCACCCTTATGGCAGAAGGTGAAGAGGAACTAAAAAGCCTCTTGATGAAAGTGAAAGAGGAGAGTGAAAAGTTGGCTTAAGCTCAACATTCAGAAAACTAAGATCATGGCATTCTGGTCCCATCACTTCACAGCAAATAGATGGGGAAACAGTGGAAACAGTGTCAGACTTTATTTTTCCAGGCTCCAAAATCACTGCAGATGGTGCCTGCAGCCATGAAATTAAAAGACACTTGCTGCTTGGAAGAAAAGTTATGACCAACTTAGACAGCATATTTAAAAGCAGAGACATTACTTTGTCAACAAAAGTTCGTCTAGTCAAGCTATGGTTTTTCCCGTGGTCATGTATGGATGTGAGAGTTGGACTATAAAGAAAGCTGAGCATCAAAGGATTGATGCTTTTGAACTGTGTTGTTGGAGAGTCCCTTGGATGGCAAGGAGATCCAACCAGTCCATCCTAAAGGAGATCAGTCCTGTTCATTGGAGGGACTGATGATGAAGCTGAAACTCCAATACTTTGGCCACCTAATGCAAAGACCTGACTCATTTGAAAAGACCCTGATGCTGGGAAAGATTGAGGGCAGGAGAAGAGGATGACAGAGGATGAGATGGTTGGATGACATCACCGACTCAATGGACATGGGTTTGGGTGAACTGCAGGAGTTGGTGATGGACAGGGAGGCCTGGTGTGCTGCAGTTCATGGGGTCGCAAAAAGTCAGACACGACTGAGCGACTGAACGGACTGACTGACTGTTGACATCTGTATGCCTTCTTTGGAGTCTGTTTAGGTCTTCTGCCTATTTTTTGACTGGGTTGTTTGTTTGTTTTATATATATTAAGGTACATGAGGTTTTTAAAAATATTTTGGAGATTAATCCCTTGTCAACTGCCTCATTTGAAAATATTTCCTCCCACTCTGAGGTTGTCCTTTCATTTTTTTATGGCTTCCTTTGCTGTGAAAAAATTTTAAGTTTCATTAGAGCCCATTTGTTTATTTTTTTTTCTACTTTAATTACTCTAGTCAGGAGAATGAAAAAGATTTTTCTGTAATTTCTGTTATAATGTTCTCACTATATTACCCTCTAAGAGTTATACTATCCTGCCTTAAATTTAGGTATTTAATCTATTTTGAATTTATTTTTGTGTTAGATCTTAGAGAGTATTCTAATTTCATTCTTTGCCATCTAGCTGTCCAGTTACCCAGCACCACTTATTGAAGAGACTAACGTTTCTCCCTTGTATATCTTGCCTCCTTTGTCATAGATTAAGTGGCTATAGGTGCGTGGCTTTAGCACTGAACTTTATTTTATGGAAGATTGGGATTATTAGTTTTTAACTGGAATAAAATTTATTTACAATTGTATTCTAATTTCTATTGTACAATGAAGTAAATCAGCTGTATGTATACTTGCACACCCTCTCTCGGATCTCCCTCTCACCCGTTCATTCTGCTCATCTAGATCATCACAGAACACCAGGCTGAGCTTCCTGTACTTTATAGAAGATTCCCACAACCTATCTATTTTACACATGGTGTTGTTGTATATATGTCAATCATAATATCATAATTTGTCCCAATCTCCCCTTCACCTCTTGTGTGCACATATCTATTCTCTACATATGTGTCTCTTTCCCTCTTGTGTGCACATATCTGTTCTCTACATATGTGTCTCTTTCTCTATTATGTCAATCATAATATCATAATTTGTCCCAATCTCCCCTTCACCTCTTGTGTGCACATATCTATTCTCTACATATGTGTCTCTTATGTAGGGAAATACATAAATATATGTATTTATATCTGATATTTGTTTTTCTCTTTCTGACTTACTTCACTCTGTATGACAGACTCTAGATCCATCCACATCTTTTCAAATGACTCGGTTTCATTCTTTTTTATGGTTTAGTAATATTCTATTGTATATAAGTATCACATCTTCTTTATCCATTTGTCTGTCATTGGACTTGTAGGTTATTTCTATGTCTTGGCTATTGAAAATAGTGCTGCAATGAGTACTGGTGTACGTATGTACTTTTAAATTGTAGATTTCTCTGGGTATATGTCCAGTAATGGGATTGCTAGGTCACATGATAGTTCTATATTTAGTTTTTTAAGGACACTCCATATGGTACTCCTTAATGGCTGTATCAACTTAAAATTCCACCAACAGTGCAGGAAGGTTCCCTTTTCTCTACCTTCTCTCTAGCACTTATTGTTTGTAGATTTTTTTGATGATGGCCATTCTGACCAGTGTAAGGTGATACCTGGTAGTTTTGATTTGCATTTCTCTAATAATTAGTGTCTTTACAATTCTAAGGAAAAATCATTTCCAGTACAGAATTCTACATCCAGCTGAAATACCTGTGTGTGTGTGTGTGTGTGTGTGTTTGTCTGTGTGTTTGTACATGCACACTCTCAGTCATGTTCAACTCTTTGCGACTGTTTGGGCTGTAGCCCACCAGGCTCCTCTGGATGTTGAACCTCTTTTCATATCCATCTTGGTATATGACTGTCTTCTTTAGAGAGATATATATTTAGGGCTTCTGCCCATTTTTTGATTTTTTTTAATTGAGCTATGTGAATTGTTTGTGTATTTTGAAAAGTAATCCTTTCTTAGTTGCTTCATTTGCAAATGTTTTCTCCCATTCTGAAAGTTGACTTTTCATCTTGATTATGGTTTCCTTTGATGTAGAAAAGTAATTAGGTTCCATTTGTTTTGTATTTTTCATTACTCTGGAGTTGGGTCAAAAAGAACTTGCTACAGTTTATGTCAAAGACCATTCTACCATTGTTTTCCATTAAGAATTTTATAGTGTCTGATCTTAAAGTGAGGTCTTTATTCTATTTTGAGTTTAAATTTTGTATGGTGTTAGGTATTGTTCTAATTTCATTCTTTTACATGTAGCTGTCCAGTTCTCCCAGCATGATTTATTAAAAAGGTTATCTTCTGACCAGTTTGAAGTGATATCTCATTATAGTTTTGATTTGCATTTCTCTAGTAATGAGCAGTGTTAACCATATTTTCATGTGTTTATTAGCCACCTGTCTGTGTTTTTTTGGAGAAATATTTGTTTAGGTCTTCTGCCCACTTTTTTTATTGAGTTGTTTGTTGTTGTTCTGCTGCTGCTGCTGCTGCTAAGTCACTTCAGTCATGCCCGAATCTGTGCGACACCATAGACGGCAGCCGACCAGGCTCTGCCATCTCTGGGATTCTCCAGGCAAGAATACTGGAGTGGGTAGCCATTTCCTTCTCCAATGCATGAAAGTTAAAAGGGAAAGTGAAGTCACTTAGTCGTGTCCGACTCTTAGCGACCCCATGGACTGCAGCCTACCAGGTTCCTCCATCCATGGGATTTTCCAGGCAAGAGTACTGGAGTGGGGTGCCATTGCCTTCTCTGTGTTC
>NW_011494504.1:394551-406081 GCF_000754665.1 Bison bison bison
TGGTCCCATCACTTCATGGGAAACAGATGGGGAAACAGTGGAAACAGTGTCAGACTTTATTTTGGGGGGGGCTCCAAAATCACTGCAGATAGTGATTGCAGCCATGAAATTAAAAGACGCTTACTCCTTGGAAGGAAAGTTATGACCAACCTAGATAGCATATTAAAAAACAGAGACATTACTTTGTCAACAAAGGTTCCTCTAGTCAAGGCTATGGTTTTTCCAGTGGTCATGTATGGATGTGAGAGTTGGACTGTGAAGAAAGCTGAGTGCTGAAGAATTGATGCTATTGAACTGTGATGTTGAAGACTCTTGAGTGTCCCTTGGACTGCAAGGAGATCCAGCCAGTCCATTCTAAAGGAAATCAGTCCTGGGTGTTCATTGGAAGGACTGATGCTGAAGCTGAAACTCCAGTACTTTGGCCACCTCATGCGAAGAGTTGACTCATTGGAAAAGACTCTGATGCTGACAGGGATTGAAGGCAGGAGGAGAAGGGGACGACAGAGGATGAGATGGCTGGATGGCATCACCAACTCGACAGACATGAGTTTGAGTGAACTCCGGGAGATGGTGATGGACAGGGAGGCCTGGCGTGCTGCAATTTATGGGGTCACAAAGAGTCGGATATGACTGAGTGACTGAACTGAACTGAACTGAACTGAACAGTTGTGGGTTTATCTCTAGGCTCTTTATCTTGTTCCATTGGTCTATATTTCTGTTGTAGTGCCAGTTCCATACCGTCTTGATGACTGTAGATTTGTAGTATGTTATCTCACAGCAGTCAGAATGGCCATCATCAAAAAATCTACAAACAATAAATGCTGGAGAGGGTGTGGAGAAAAAGAAACTCTCTTGCACTGTTAGTGGAAATATAAATTGATACAGCCACTATGGAAGACAGTACAAAGATTTCTTAACAAACTGTGAATAAAACTACCATATGACCCAACAATCCCACTACTAGGCATATACCCTGAGAAAACTGGGAAGTTTTGAAGCAGAAATAGCCTTTCAGAGATCTCTCAAATTGAGGCAAGGGGGAAGAGTTTTTGAAACCAATCTCAATAATTGAGTGCCAATTGTCCATAGAGAAGGGTCATAACATTGGGTGAAGCAACTTCTGGGAAAGGGCTCAGCTATGAGCCCTGTGAGGTAACACTCCCAACTGGAGAAATGAATGCCTTAATTCTATAGGGGTCTTTAGTTTTCACTAGAGCTTATACTCTTACTGGGGCTTCCCTGGTGAGTCAGTGGTAAAGAATCTGCCTGAAATGCAGGAGACCTGGGTTTAATCCATGGGTTGGGAAGATCCCCTGGAGAAGGAAATGGCTACCTACTCCAATATTCTTGTCTGGAGAATTCCAAGGACAGAGGAGCCTGCCAGGCTACAGTAAGTGGGGTCACAAAGAGTTGGACACAACTGAGCAAATAACACTAGTGCCTATACTTTTATTATTAACAAGATATCAAAAGGCCTTAGAACTGTTTCAAATATGATCTGAGGACATCTGTTCACAGTCATCTATTCACTTCAATGTGGTACACACCCTGGCACCTATTATGTACAGGTATTTTGCTTAGTGTCATAAAAAATATGAAGATGATTTAGATATAGGTTCTGTATCAAGAGGTAGATATGGAGATGATAATGACCTAATTATCAAGCAAGGCTGAAAATGGCATTTCTAATATGAAGGATAAATGCATGTTCTGGGAATTCAGAGATAAGAAAAGTTCTTTCCATCTGAGAAATGAGAAACTTGCATGAGACTATCCACAGTTGAAAGTGAGTGAGATTTGGACATGTCAAGATGAGTGGGATTAAGAGGGGTATTCCAAGATGAAGAAATAGTGGGATCATAATGAGTGAGAATAAACAACTTTCATTTGATTGAAGTATAAAAATAATGAAGGGATGTAGTAAAACTCCACGTCAAAGGGAGTTTGAGGAAATTTTGCTGAGAGTTGCAAAGGCCCAGAATTAATTCAATAAGCAACAGTGACCTATTGACAATTTGAACTAGAGAATGATGTACCAAAAGTTTTATTTCAGGAAGGTTAATCTGGATTAGAGGAAAAGCTAGACCCCCAAATAACTGTCATCTGCCTCAGGGGGGAAAAAACACCACAAGTATCTTTGTCAGGATTTGTATGATGGATCAGTCCCTTTTTTCCCCATTTCAGTCCTGTATTTTAACCTTCTCTCAAATAGGCATTCTCTTTATTCAAACTACTTTTCCCAGTGATTAGGCTGATAATACCCTATTTTCACTAAGATGAGTTCAAGATAGAGTTCACTCATTCTAGCCCAAGATCTAATAAGGATCAAGGACGAAACTTATGCCTCAAGAATATCCAGTGGGGATAAAATTACCTTCACATGGAAATAGAGGGTTAGAAGAAGAATGAATGAAGAAGACACAGGTTAGATTGCCCCAGACTTACGAGAGCAAAAAAATTTACCATTTCTTTCAAAAAAGAAATCAGCTGTCATAATGATTTTATTAATTATATAACAGAAAAATTCATGATAGACCAAAGCAAAACTATAAAAAGTCACTCTAGCCTAATTTAGTGATGATGACACTTTAGTTTCTATATGGAGTAGTTAGAAATGCAGGCTCTGGAGGCTGATCTTGGTTCTGCAATTTACAATCTATATAACTTGTCCAAATTCCTGGATACCTGTGTGCCTTATTTTTCATTTACAAGCTATATCTATATTGTAAAGATTTAATGGAAAAAACACTTACAAGAACCTGACACAAAGTAGATATCCAATAAACATTAATCATCCTCATCATCACAATCATCTTGCTAATTTGCATCACAAATTTTTGTCATGTAGATATATTTTCATAGCTTTGTATCATTTGGTATGTGCATTTACTATCATTCTGTTATTCAGTATCAATGTCTTAGTCAATTTAGTTTCCTTTTTGATAATTTAGACCATTTAAAAATAACATACAAATAAAACTACCTCTTTTTTAACCCTTAAAATCCCTCAGTAGCTATACTTTTAAAAAAATTAATTTATGTATTTTAATAAATTAGAGGCTAATTACTTTACAATATTGTAATGCTTTTCCATACATTGACATGAATCAGCCATGGGTGTACATGTGTCCCCATCTTGAAGCCCCCTCCCACCTCCTTCCCCATCCCATCCCTCAGGGTCATCCCAGTGCACCAGCCCTGAGTGCCCTGTCTCATGCATCAATCCTGGACTGGTGATCTATTTCACATATGGTAATATACATGTTTCAATGCTATTCTCTCAAATCATCCCACCCTTGCTTCTCCCACAGAGTCCAAAATTCTGTATTTTACATCTGTGTTTCTTTATCTGTCTTGCATATAGGGTCATAGTTATCATCTTTCTAAATTCCATATATATGTGTTAATATACTGTATTGGTATTTTCTTTCTGACTTACTTCACTCTGTATAATAGGCTTCCATTTCATCCACCTCATTAGAACTGACTCAAATGCATTCTTTTTTTATAGCTGAGTAATATTCCATTCTGTATATGTACGACTGCTTTCTTTTCCATTTGTCTGCCGATGGATATCTAGGTTGCTTTCATGTTCTAGCTATTGTAAACAGTGCTGCAATGAACATTAGGGTACACGTGTCTCTTTCAGTTCTGGTTTTCTCAGTGTATATGACCAGCAGTGGGATTGCTGGGTCGTATGGCAGTTTTATTTCATTTTTTAATGAATCTCCACACTGTTCTCCATAGTGGCTGTACTAGTTTGCATTCCCATCAACAGTATAAGAGTTGCCTTTTCTCCATATCTTCCCCAGCATTTATCGTTTGTAGACTTTTTGATGCCAGCCATTCTGACCAGTGTGAGATAGTACCTCATTGTAGGTTTGATTTGCATTTCTCTGGTAATGAGTGATGTTGAGCACCTTTTCATGTGTTTGTTAGCCATCTGTATGTCTTCTTTGGAGAAATGTCTGTTTAGTTCTTTGGACCATTTTTTGATTGGGTGGTTTATTCTTCTGGAATTGAGCTGCATGTGCTTCTTGTATATTTTTGAGATTAATTCTTTGTCATTTGCTTCCTTTGCTATTATTTTCTCCTATTCTGAAGGCTGTCTTTTCACCTTGCTTATAGTTTCCTTCGTTGTATAAAAGCTTTTAAGTTTAATTAGGTCCCATTTGTTTATTTTTGTTTTTATTTCCAATATTCTGGTAGGTGGGTCATAGAGGATCCTGCTGTGATTTATGTCAGAAAGTGTTTTACCTATGATTTCTTCTAGGAGTTTTATAGGCTCCAGTCTTACATTTAGATCCTTAATCCATTTTGAGTTTATTTTTGTGTATGGTGTTAGAAAGTGTTTGAGTTTCATTATTTTACAAGTGGTTGACCAGTTTTCCCAGCACAACTTGTTAAAGATCATCATTTCTCCATTGTATATCCTTGCCTCCTTTGTCAAAAATAAGGATGTCCATAGACTTATCTCTGGGCTTTCTATTTTGTTCCATTGATCTATATTTCTGCTTTTGTGCCAGTACCATACTGTCTTGATGACTGTAGCATTGTAGTACAGTCTGAAGTCAGGCAGGTTGATTCCTCCAGTTCCATTCTTCTTTCTCAAGATTGCTTTGGCTATTCAAGGTTTTTTGTCTTTCCAGACAAATTGTGAAATTATTTGTTTTAGTTCTGGAAAAATACCATTGGTAGCTTGATAGAGATTGCATTTGAATCTGTGGATTACTTTGGGTACTACACTCATTTTCACTACATTGATTCTTCCAATCCATGAACATGGTATATTTCTCCATCTATTTGTGTCATCTTTGATTTCTTTCATCAGTGTTTTATAGTTTTCTATATATAGGTCTTTTGTTTCTTTAAGTAGATTTATTCCTAAGTATTTTATTCTTTTCGTTGCAATGGTGAATAGGATTGTTCCCTTAATTTCTCTTCCTGTTTTCTTATTGTTAGTGCATAGGAATGCAAGGGATTTCTGTGTTTTAATTTTATATACTACAACTTTACTATATTCATTGATTAGACCTAGTAATATTCTGGTGGTGTCTTTAGGGTTTTCTGTATAGAGGATCATGTCATCTGCAAACAGTGAGTTTTACTTCTTCTTTTCCAATCTGGATTCCTTCTATTCCTTTTTCTTCTCTTATTGCTGTGACTAAAACTTCCAAAACTGTGTTGAATAGTAGTGGTGAGAGTGGGCACCCTTGTCTTGTTCCTGACTTTAGGGGAAATGCTTTCAATTTTTCACCATTTAGGATAATGTTTGCTGTGGGTTTATCATATATAGCTTTTATTATGTTGAGGTTTGTTCCTTCTATGCCTGCTTTCTGAAGGGTTTTTATCATAAATGGATGTTGAATTTTGTCAAAGGCTTTCTCTGCATCTATTGAGCTAATCATATGATTTTTATCTTTCAATTTGTTAATGTGGTGTATCACATTGATTGATTTGAAGAATCCTTGCATCCCTGGGATAAAGCCCACTTGGTCATGATGTATGATCTTTTTAATATTTTGTTGGATTCTGTTTGCTAGAATTTTGTTGAAGATTTTTGCATCTATGTTCATCAGTGATATTGGCCTGTAGTTTTCTTTTTTTGTGTGTGGCATCTTTGTCTGGTTTTGGTATTAGGGTGATGATGGCCTCATAGAATAAGTTTGGCAGTTTACCTTCCTCTGCAATTTTCTGGAAGAGTTCAAGTAGGATAGGTGTTAGCTCTTCTCTACACTTTTGGTAGAATTCACCTGGGAAGCTATCTGGTCCTGGACTTTTGTTTGTTGGAAGATTTTGACTACAGTTTCGATTTCTGTGTTTGTGATAGGTCTGTTAAGATTTTCTATTTCTTCCTGGTTCCGTTTTGGAAGGTTATACTTTTCTAAGAATTTGTCCATTTCTTTCAAGTTGTCCATTTTATTGGCATATAGTTGCTTATAGTAGTCTCTTATGATCCTTTGTATCTCTGTGTTGTCTTTTGTGACCTCTCCATTTTCATTTCTAATTTTGTTGATTTGATTCTTCTCCCTTTTTTTCTTGATGAGTCTGGCTAATGGTTTGTCTATTTTATTTATCTTCCCAAAGAACCAGCTTTTGGTTTTGTTGATTTTTACTATAGTCTCCTTTGTTTCTCTTTCATTTACTTCTGCCCTAATTTTTATGATTTCTAATAATTACTAATCCTAAGGTTCCTCATTTCTTCTTTTTCTAGTTGCTTTAGGTGTAAAGTTAGGTTATTTATTGGATTTTTCTCTTGTTTCTTGAGGTAAGCTTGTAGTGCTATGAACCTTCCCCTTAGCACTGCTTTTACTGAATCCCATAGGTTTTGGGTTGTTGTGTTTTCATTTCTATGCATATTTTGCTTTCTTTTTTAATTTCTTCTGTGATTTGTTGGTTATTCAGAGGCATGTTGTTTAGCCTCCATATGTTTGTATTTTTAATAGTAACTATTCTTTTTTGCGTCTTCTTTCCATCTTTTGCTGCCCCTATCTCCTAATTTCCTTTCCCACACTTTGTTCAGAATAAATAGAGCAGATTAGGCAGATGTCATCAAAATATTTGGGTCCCCAAACGATCTGTATGTGCACAAACAAACTGACAGAACTCAGGCCAACAAAACCCCTCCCATACATAATATATACATTATGTAGGACCTCAATAACATTCTACTGAGTGCAATTTCCTTATGTATGGCACTCTTTTTTTTTTTTAATGGCCAAACCATGACACATGTGGGATCTTAGTTCTCTGGCCAGAGATCAAACCTGTGTCCCCTTCATTAGAAGCACTGAGTCTTAACCACTGGTCCTCCAGGGAAGTTCCCATTGCTTTTTTATATATAAAGAAAAATAAAGTCCACTACAACTAAAGGAAAAATACACACTTTCTTGTTTCCCCTGGTGCTTCAACTGTTAAGAATTGCAGGATTGGATGAAGGAAGATGGAAGGTATGCTTTTATCATTTAATGAGGGTTTAGCAGATCATAGATGAATAGGAAATTAGAAAAATGCTTTTTTGTTTTGTATATGAACTTTTCTGATACTTGGAACTGTGTTCCTGATCCATGATATGGGGAGTGACATGAGGCTGAGTTTCCAGAAGGTTAATCTAAAAGCAGTGTTTAAAAGATAAAGGGGAAGGGAGAGGCTGAGGGAGATGGTGTCTGTTCTGGAATTGTCTCAGTAAGAGTAATAAGGGTATGGAATGGGGTCATGGCAAAGTAAAAGAAAGATGGGGATGTGATCTGCTTCTGCTGCTGCTGCTAAGTCACTTCAGTCATGTCTGACTCTGCGTGACCCCATAGACGGCAGCCCACCAGGCTCCTCCATTCCTGGGATTCTCCAGACAAGAACACTGGAGTGGGTTGCCATTTCCTTCTCCAATGCATGAAAGTGAAAAGTGAAAGGGAAGTTGCTCAGTCGTGTCCAACTCTTCGCGACCGCATGGACTACAGCCTACCAGGCTCCTCTGTCCATGGGATTTTCCAGGCAAGAGTACTGGAGTGGGGTGCCATTGCCTTCTCAGTCTGCTAATTGCTAGCTGCATAATTTCTCCTCTTAGCAGAGGAAATCAGGCCTCTTTTTTTTTTTTTTTTTGCCATTGCCTTCTCCAAGGATGTGATCAGCAGGTATTAATTAAGAAATAATGACAATATTGGAAATCAAGTAGGTATTATTGCCTATTCTATCTCCTGAACCACAGACTCTAATTTGAACACTTACCACACACATAAACCCTACAAAAATTCATAATCCTTATGGGCCACCATAACATCTTTCCTACTTGATGTTTCCACTTGTTTTATGGCTGTGTTAAAACAGTGCCCCCCTCCAAATAAAATTTCTGTAATACTGCTTCTATGATAATGTCAGGGTCTCTTGATTTTTCTACATTTGGTCAATGACAAGATAGCAAAATGAAACTTTGATAAGAAACATGAAGAGATTATAGAACCATTTCATAATGTGTGGAAATGTCAAATTACTACATAGTATAACTTAGACTAAAATAATGTTTTGTGTCAACTATATATAAATTTTTCTCATAAGAGAGATTGCAATAATCTCCCTGTCTGCCTTGTGGGCTTTTCTCTTTTTTTCTCTGACCTCTATCAGATAATAATATGAGGAGTAAGGAGATTATTTGCGGGACAGAGAATTTTACCTCTGGAGTTCAGGCCAGGATGGACATAAAAAGAGAAACACCAGTTTGCAAAATTTCCTTCATGGAAAGGTTCAATTTCTCCCAAGTGTGCATTTTCAGTGCTGGAACACTTCAGAAAATATGCTGGATGTGAACCTGCCAATTGGGATCTAACTTGCAAAAACAGTGTCCTCCCATTTGAAAGCTAGAGTGTTTCACTCTCAAACCCACCTAAGAAAACACGCTGAGTGTTGATCCTCTGTTCACTACATTCCATCCTTGGTGCAGGCAAGTGACTATTCTGAAGGAAACACTATGCTTGAATCTTGTAATATGAGCTCATCTGAGAACACCTTAGATTATAATGTGTTGTGTGGGTATTCCACGCACCACAAGAGAACAGCCAGTTCACACAACTTTCTTAATGGACAGGTTCAGTTTGTCCCAAGTGTATATATTCAGTGCTGGGACACTGCAGGGAAATATGTTGGGTGTGAATGAACCAGCTGGGGTCTGCACACAAAAACACTGCCCTAGCATTGTTTTACTAGAATGTTTTACTATGAAACCCACCTAGGAAAACAATTTGGGTGCTGGTTTTCTCTAACTGAAGTCAATTCTTCAGGCAAGCAAGTGACTTTTTTGAAGGAAACACTACACTTGGATCAACTTACAAGGAGCTCATCTCATAGAACACCTAGGTTCATAATACATTGTATGGGTGTGCCATTTACCACACAGGGAAGAGCCAATTCACACAACTCCCTTCATGGAAAGGTTCACTTTGTCCCAAGTTTGTATTTTCAGTGCTGGGACACAGCAGGGCAATATGTTGGGCAGGAACCTTCCAACTGGGCTCTGTGAGCAAAAACACTGTTCTCCCTCTTTGAAAGTTAGAATGTTTCATTCTCAAATCCACCAGGAAAACATTTTGGGTGCTGATTCTATCTTCACTACAGTCAATTCTGGCACCGGCCAAGTGACTTTTCTGAAGGAAAGCTTGTTTGGATCTCCTTACTAAGAACTTATTTAATACAACACTTTGGTTCATAAAGCATTACAGAGCAAAAGCAGGTCACACAACTTCATTCATGGAAAGGTTCAGTTTATCCCGAGTGTGTGTTTTCAGGGCTGGGACACTGCAGAGAAATATGCTGTGTGTGAACCTGCCAGTAGTGTTCTGCTGGCAAAAACAGAGTGTTCTCACACTGTGAATGCTAGAATGTCTCAATATCTAACCCACCTTTGAAAAAACTTGGGTGGTGATATTCTTCAGTTCAGTTCAGTCGCTCAGTCGTCTCCAACTCTTTGTCACCCCATGAATTGCAGCACGCCAGGCCTCCCTGTCCATCACCATCTCCCGGAGTTTACTCAAACTCACATCCATCGAGTCAATGATGCCATCCAGCCATCTCATCCTCTGTCGTCCCCTTCTCCTCCCGCCCCCAATCCCTCCCAGAATCAGAGTCTTTTCCAATGAGTCAACTCTTCAATGTGGCCAAAATACTGGAGTTTCAGCTTTAGCATCATTCCTTTGAAAGAACAGCCAGGACTGATCTCCTTTAGAATGGACTGGTTGGATCTCCTTGCAGTCCAAGGGACGCTCAAGAGTCTTCTCCAACACCACAGTTCAAAAGCATCAATTCTTTGGTGCTCAGCTTTCTTTACAGTCCAACTCTCACATCCATACATGACCGCTGGAAAAACCATAGCTTTGACTAGATGGACCTTTGTTGGCAATGTCTCTGCTTTTCAATATGCTATCTAGGTTGGTCATAACTTTCCTTCCAAGGAGTAAGCATCTTTTAATTTCATGGTTGCAATCACCATCTGCAGTGATTTTGGAGCCCAAAAAAATAAAGTCTGACACTGTTTCCACTGTTTCCCCATCTATTTCCCATGAAGTGATGGGACCAGATGCCATGATCTTCGTTTTCTGAATGTCTTAACAACAGTCAGTTCTTGGTGCAAGTGAGTCATTTTTTTGAAGGAAACCCTATGTTTGGATCTTGTTACTAGGAGCACATCTAATAAAACACCTCTGTTCAAAATGCATTGTATGGGTATGCCACTCACCACAAGGAGAACGACCAGTTCACATCACTTCCTTCATAGAAAGATTCAAGTCTAACCAAGTGTGTATTTTCAGTGCTGGGATATTGCAGGCAGTTATGCTGGCTGTGAACCTGCCAATTGGGATCTGCTGGCAAAAACAGTTCTCACCCTGTGAAAGCTAGAATGTATCACTCTCAAATGCACCTAGAAAAACACTTTGGATGCTGATTCTCATTGCAGTCAATATTTTGTGATAGCAAGTGACTTTTCTGAAGGAAACTCTGTGCTTATGTCTCCTTGCTAGAAGCTCATCTCATAGAACACCTAGGTAAATAACACATCATAGAGAACAACCAACATACAAAACTTCCTTCTGGAAAGGTTCACTTTGCTGCAAGTATTTATATTTAGTGCTGGGACACTGCAGGGAAATATTCTGGGTGTGAACTTACCAATAGGGGTCTGATGGTAAAAAGTGTGTTCTCACCCTGTGAATGCTAGACTGTATCACTCTGAAACCCACATACGAAAACACTTTGGGTGCTGATTCTCACTTCACTACAGTCAATTCTTGGTGCAAGCAAGTGACTGTTATGAAGGAAAAACTATGCCTGAATCTCTTTACTATGAGCTCTACTTATACAACACCTAGGTTCATACTGCACTGTATGGGTATGCCACCTGCCACATAGAGAACAACTATTTCACACAACTTTCTACATAGAAAGGTTAAGTTTGTCTCAAGTGTTCATTTTTAGTGCTGGGACACAGCAGGGAATATGCTGGGTGTAAATCAGCCATTTATGTTCAGCAGGCAAAAACATTTTTTCTCACCTTTTGAAAGCTAGAATGTTTCACTCTCAAATGCACCTAGGAAAACACCTGGGGTGCTGACTCTCTCTTAACTACAGTCAATTCTTGGTACAATGAAGTGACACTTCTGAAGGAAACAACCTGCTTGGATCTCCTTACTAGGAGCTCATCTCATAGAACACCTATGTCCATAATGCATTTTATGGTTATGCCAGTCACCACACAGAGAACCAGAACAAACCACTTCCTTTGTGGAAAGTATAGTTTGTTCCAAGTGTGTATTTTCAGCGCTGGGACACTACAAGGCAATATGCTGGGTGGAAATCTGTCAATTGAGGTCTGCTGGCAAAAACAGTTCACTCACCCTGTGAAAGCTAGAATGCTTCCCTTTCAAACCTACCTAGGAAAAAGCTTTGCGTTTTGACACTCTTCTTTGCATTCAATTCTTGGCTCAAGCAAGTGACACTTCTGAAAAAAAAAAAAAAAAAAACACGGTGCTTGCATCTCCCTACCGGG